>NC_091954.1:12692968-12770873 GCF_031021105.1 Erythrolamprus reginae
TTTAACGCAGGTGGAATAGTATGGAATGCCTGAAAAACCATGGAGACTTCAAGGAAAAATAAGGAAGGAGAAGAATTTGTTTTAAAATGAACTCATCATCATCATCATTATCTAAAAAAATGATGAAGGAAGGAAACGCAGAGAGTAAGGAGAGAAGGGAAAAAAAAAAACCCCTCAACAATGGAAAAGAAACAGTGGAAAGATCCAGCAAACAACAAATGACATTAAAGCTATCGATGTTGAATGATTCCAAATCAAACTTCACGGCGATTTCTGACAGTTCTGATGGCTTTTAATTCAGCTTCTTATTTCAATTTCAATTATTCTGAGATTTCATCCTATTGTCACACTGGCCACCATCTTCCATTTTGATTGTTTCTTCATTGTTTATTTGACCCCCATGACAATCATTAAGTGTGGACCACATGAGTCTTGACAAATGTATCTTTTTCTTTTATGTACTTTGAGAGCATATGCGCCAAAGACAAATTTCTTCTGTGTCCAATCACACTTGGCCAATAAAGAATTCTATTCTATTCTATTCTCTTTTATTCTATTCTATTATTATTATTATTATTATTATTATTATTATTATTATTATTATTATTATTATTTATTAGATTTGTATGCCGGCCCTCTCCGAAGACACGGGGCAGCTCACAACAGTAATAAAAAACAGTATAATAATGAAACAAATCTAATAATAAAATTACATTAAAAGTCCCCAACAATTAAAAACATACAGCACATACATACCAAACATAAAATATAAGAAAGCCTGGGGGAGATGTCTTCGTTCCCCCATGCCTGGCGATATAGGTGGATCTTGAGTAACTTGCGAAAAACAAGGAGGGTGGGGGCCATTCTAATCTCTGGGGGAGTTGATTCCAGAGGGCCGGGGCCGCCACAGAGAAGGCTCTTCCCCTGGGGCCCGCCAAACGACATTGCTTGGTCGACGGGACCCGGAGAAGGCCAACTCTGTGGGACCTTATCGGCCAATGGGATTCGTGCGGTAGAAGGCGGTTCTGGAGGTGTTCTGGTCCAATACCATGAAGGGCTTTAAAGGTCATTACCAACACTTTGAATTGTGACCGGAAACCGATCGGCAGCCAGTGCAAGCCACGGAGTGTTGTAGAAACATGGGCGAATCTAGGAAGACCCACAATGGCTCTCGCGGCCACATTCTGCACGATCTGAAGTTTCCGAACACTTTTCAATGTAGAGAGCGTTGCAGTAATCGAACCTCGAGGTGATAAGGGCATGAGCGACTGTGAGCAATGACTCCCTGTCCAAATAGGGCCGCAACTGATGCACCAGGCGAACCTGGGCAAACGCCCTCCTCGCCACAGCCGAAAGATGGTGTTCCAATGTTAGCTGTGGATCGAGGAGGACACCCAAGTTGTGAACCCTCTCTGAGGGGGTCCCCCCCCCCATTCCATTCTATTCCACAAACACCCTGAGCTTTTGGAATAAAATTTAGAAAGGATTGCTATGCTCTTAACCACAGGACTTAATTGAACAGAGATGGGCGGGACCCTGCAACTGCCTTACACGAAATTCCATATCCCCCAACGCACTGAGAAGCGGGTTTATGTAATATGCCATAAATAATTTACTCGGTTGTGCTGTCACGCAGCACATATTCCAATCTCTGAGCCTAAAGCAGGGCGTGCAACATATGGGTGGGAGACTCTGCTTTAATTCTGCTTGCAGTGGTGGGAAGGAGTGAGGGCTGAGAAGATAGGCGTTTTTGCCCTTAAAAGATCCCCAAATGCAAAAAACAGAGAGAGATTTAATTCCACCAGGCTCCAACGGGTGAAAAGGGTACATCAGCCCCTTGGCAGGAAGGAAGATCCATCAGAACAAACCATGAATAACCGTAGCTGAAGTCTTAGCTGCTACCATGAGAGCGATCTTCTTCTCAACCCAAACCAAGGCATAACATTGAAACGAGAGAGAGAGAGAGAGACTGAAAAGTTCACTTGGTACAAATGGCAAGCAAAGTTGCAGTGAGAAAAAATCCTACCCAAGGTGATCTTGGCTGTTGGGCTTTAAACAGATATACCATATTTTTCGGAGCCTCGGTGGCGCAGTGGTTAGAGTGCAGTACTGCAAGCTACTTCTGCTGTACCCTGGCTGCCAGCAGTTTGGCAGATGGAATCTCAGTAGGCTCAAGGTTGACTCAGCCTTCCATCCTTCCAAGGTCAGCAAAATGAGGACCTAGATTGTTAGGGGCAACAGGCTTAGTCTTTGTAAACTGCTTAGAGAAGGCTGTAAAGCAGGGGTCCCCAAACTTTTTACACAGGGGGCCAGTTCACTGTCCCTTGGACTGTTGGAGGGCCAGACTATTAAAAAAAACTATGAACAAATCCCTATGCACACTGCACATACCTTGTTTTAAAGTAAAAAACAAAATGGGAATGTATTATTTAGAGGGGGGAGAAGGTCTGAAATTCATATATGTTTATGTTTTGTTTTTAATTTTCTTTTGTTGACATCTGATTGGCTATACAAGGTTTTCTTGGCTTATGAAAAATGTATAAAGAAAGAAGGAAGCACTTTGGCATAATGGTTAATAAGTTAGAAATATAATTGGTGTTGCACTTTTTGAAGGAACATTAAGGAGGAAATTTAATTAAAAGAAAATGAATGTAACTGGATAAGAAAATTAGAAAAAAAAACTTTTGCAACTTTTTTGATGATTGATATTACTTACTAACAAAATACTGCATTTTATTCATGGAAAATTAGATGGCACACTGTGTTGTTTGAATGTATGTTGAGAGAAAAATTAAAAAAAAATTACCCCACACAAAACAGACCTTCCTTCCTCTGTCCCTCCATTCATTTCATTCTTCCTTCCTTCCTTCCCTCCTTCATTCCTCTCCACTTCTCCTTCCCTCCCTCTCTTTCCCTTTTCTTTCTTTCTCTCTCTCTTTTCCCTGTGCTCTTGTCACTCACTGGCAGGCCGGATAAATGGCCTCAGAGGGCCGCATGTGGCCAGTGGGCCGTAGTTTGGGGACCGCTGCTGTAAAGCATTGTAAAGCGGTATATAAGTCTAAATGCTATTGCTGTAAGATGCACCTTGGTTTGGGAAGAGGAAAACAAGGAGGGGGATTCTACCTACCAGGTATTCATCTGGCTAGCGTCCTTAGCCTGGTGATCACATCATTTTAACCTCTGGTTGGGGATGAAAAAGCCAGCTTCGAAAAAGCTAAATTCAGAGTATAAGATGAACCCAAATTTTCAGCCTCTTTCAGGGAGGAAAAAGGTGCATTTATTTATTGATTGATTCTGTCCAATACACAATGAGGGTTTCAGTGGGTATACACATAGTAAAATACATGATGAAGGTTTTAGAGGAGATACTCATAGTAAAATATATCTAAGAAAGAATAGAAGAGAAGATATAGGAATAAAACATATCAATAGAAGAAGAGATATAGGAATAGAAGGAAGGTATAGGAGATATAGGAGAGCAATAGGACAGGGGACGGAAGGCACTCTAGTGCACTTGTACTCGCCCCTTACTGACCTCTTAGGAGTCTGGATAATCAACCGTGGATAATCTAAGAGTAAAGTGTTGGGGGTTTGGGGATGACACTATGGAGTCCGGTAATGAGTTCCACGCTTCGACAACACGGTTACTGAAGTCATATTTTTTACAGTCAAGTTTGGAGCGGTTAATATTAAGTTTAAATCTGTTGTGTGCTCTTGTGTTGTTGTGGTTGAAGCTGAAGTAGTCGCTGACAGGCAGGATGTTGCAGCATATGATCTTGTGGGCAATATTTAGATCATGTTTAAGGCGTCTTTGTTCTTAGCTTTCTAGGCCCAGGATTGAAAGACTAGTCTTGTAGGGTATTCTGTTTCGAGTGGAGGAGTGAAGGGCTCTTCTGGTGAAGTATCTTTGGAGATTTTCAAGGGTGTTAATGTCTGGGATGCGATATGGGTTCCAAACAGATGAGCTGTATTTGAGGATGGGTCTGGCAAAATTTTTGTAAGCTCTGGTAAGTAGTGAGAGATTGCCAGAGCAGAAGCTACATAGGATTAGGTTTACAACTCTTGAAGCCTTCTTGGCTATGTATCTTGGCTATATCTTATTCTCCGAAATATGCAGTAACTTTCTGGTCACTGGTTCTGTAGCTTCACAGTTCATGTATGGTGTTTCTATCATGAAACAGGCACGTTTCATTAAATAATAAAACACGCTTCAGTGAAGCTCAGTTCCTGGCAACAAGGACATACGCCTATACCGGGGTGTTTTGGCAATAACATGGAAGTGATCTGCCATTGTTAACTCAATATTTCCTCCTTTTCAAGGACAAAGCCAGACAGAAGCTCCCACTGGTTGTAACCGTTTCCTTAATGGTTTAGAGATCTCCTTCATATTCTTTGAACAATATGGCGGTTTTTTCCTTAGGCACAGTGAAAAATAAAATTCTAATTTTATTTTATTTTATTTTATTTTATTTTATTTTATTATTTTATTTTATTTTATTTTATTTTATTTTATTTTATTTTATTTTATTTTATTTTATTTTATTTTATTTTATTTTATTTTATTATTTTATTTTATTATTTTATTTTATTTTATTTCATTTCATTTTATTTCGTTTTATTTCGTTTTATTTCATTTTTTGTTTATTTATTTGTTTATTTATTTGTTTATTTATTTGTTTGTTTATTTATTTGTTTGTTTATTTGTTTGATTTGATTTGTATGCCGCACCTCTCCGTGGACTCAGGGCGGCTAACAACAGTGATAAAAACAGAATGTAAAAATCCAATACTAAAACAGCTAAAAACCCTTGTTATAAAACCAATCATACATACAAACATACCATGCATAAATTGTAAAGGCCTAGGGGGAAAGAATATCTTAGTTCCCCCATGCCTGACGGCAGAGGTGGGTTTTGAGGAGCTTACGAAAGGCAGGGAGGGTGGGGGCAGTTCTAATCTCTGGGGGGGAGTTGGTTCCAGAGGGTCAGGGCCGCCACAGAGAAGGCTCTTCCCCTGGGCCCCGCCAAATGACATTGTTTAGTTGACGGGACCCGGAGAAGGCCTACTCTGTGGGACCTAACTGGTCGCTGGGATTCGTGTGGCAGAAGGCGGTCCCTGAGATAATCTGGCCCGGTGCCATGAAGGGCTTTATAGGTCATAACCAACACTTTGAATTGTGACCGGAAACTGATCGGCAACCAATGCAGACTGCGGAGTGTTGGTGTGACATGGGCATATTTAGGGAAGCCCATGATTGCTCTCGCAGCTGCATTCTGCACGATCTGAAGTTTCCGAACACTTTTCAAAGGTAGCCCCATGTAGAGAGCATTACAGTAGTCGAGCCTCGAGGTGATGATACAATAAAGCAATAAAGCTGGAGCAATAAAAGATTGTTCAAAATGATATCCTGGTAGCCAAGACGTTAGATTTAGCTCCCAAACATTGACTGAAGCTGTACCATTTCATATTGCAATCCTTTGTGTGGAGAAGGGTATCTTTAGACCATTTATATAGCCGCCCATAGTCACTTTGGTGAGATGGAAGGCTATATAAATTGTTTAAATTAAGAAAACAAAATAAGATTCAAATCCGTGCAGGCAGTCCCCAAGCAAGGCATAATTATGACCAATCTTACCTTTCCCAGCACAAAAACACTTCTCAATTTAATAAGAGCCTTGGCAGCAAAATTAACCAACCCATTTGAGATTTTTGTGAGCAAGGGAAATTAAATCTCGCTTCTTGTTTGCAAAATCTACATCATCTGGGCAACGCAGAGGAGAGGCATAAATAAAGGTTCGTCTTGGAGACCCTTTTAAAAATGAGAGATTCTATTGTCTGTTGTGGTTAGCTCTGGCCCAGCTCCTGCCCCAAGGAATGTGGAGGTGGATGTGGGGGAGACATCCACATGCCGCAGGCCTGTTTTGCTCCCAGTAGAATCTGCCGACGAAGTCTCCTCTGACCAAGGAAGTGTGAGTGACAGGGAAGAGGGGAGTTTGGCAGACAGCCCAGGAGGAGATCAGTCATCTGTATCATCCCTGGATTCTGAACAAGAATTAATGACACATCCACGCATGCGTAGAGTGATGCATAGGAGACAACAACTGAAGGATTATTACAAGAGAAAATCAGGCCACCTGTGGTTGGGTGGGGCTGCTGTAATTAGTGCTACAGATAAAAGTGCAGCCTGGGGTTTTAGCCTCATGGCAGTTTATCTGATTCATTGTTTCATCAAGATCGTGGGTTTTGCTGTTCAGGATTGTGTGTGTGGACTCTCTGGACTTTAGAATTGGACTCAATTTCCCAGTTATTGGGTGAGTAATTGGACTGCATTTAACCTGTGCCTTGCGTGTACCAGAAAATCCCTTTGACATTTAAAAAGGGAGCTGTTTCTGTTTTTCTCTTTATAAAAACTTTTGGGTTTTCCTTTTATCGTGTGGTGTGTGTCTTCCTGGACTAAGTACCTTGTAATTACTGGGGGTTGAGACACGCCGGCAGAACATTGTCTGACTTCATATTTATTATGCATTTCACACAAAGAGACCCAGTTGCTGAATGATGGCAGAAGACAGTGTCAGAAAAGCTGCCCTCTTGACTACTGCTGACCGTTCATACCAGGGGTCTCCAACCTTGGTAACTTTAAGACTTGTGCACTTCAACTTCCAGAATTCTTCAGACAGCAAAGGAATTATGGGAATTGAAGTCCACAAGTCTTAAAGTTGCCAAGGTTGGAGAGCCCTGATTTATACAATTCTTGCCACAAAGTCTGTACGCTGGAACCTCTACTCATGAACTTAATTCGTTCCATGACCAGGTTCTTAAGTAGAAACGTTTGTAAGAAGAAGCATTTTTTCCACAGGAATCAATGTAAAATCAAATAGTGTGTGCGATTGCGGAAACCACAGGGAGGGTGGAGGCCCTGTTTCCTCCCAAGAGATTCCTAGAGAGGCCCCACAGAGGCTTCTCCCTGCCTTTTCCGGCCCCGTTTCCTCCCAGGAGATTCCTAGAGGGGCCCCACGGAGGTTCTCCCTGCCTTTTCCGGCCCTGTTTCCTCCCAGGAGATTCCTAGAGAAGTCCCACAGAGGCTTCTCCCTGCCTATTCTGGCCCTGTTTCCTCCCAGGAGATTCCTAGAGAGGCCCCACGGAGGCTTCTCCCTGCCTTTTCTGGCCTTGTTTCCTCTCAGGAGATTCCTAGAGAGGCCCCACAGAGGCTTCTCCCTGCCTTTTCCGGCCCTGTTTCCTCTCAGACGATTCCTAGAGAGGCCCCACAGAAGCTTCTCCCCGCCTTTTCCGGCCCTGTTTCCTCCCAAGAGATTCCTAGAGAGGCCCCACAGAGGCTTCTCCCTGCCTTTTCTGGCCCTGTTTCCTCCCAGGAGATTCCTAGAGAGGCCCCACAGAGGCTTCTCCCCGCCTTTTCCGGCCCCGTTTCCTCCCAGGAGATTCCTAGAGGGGCCCCACGGAGGTTCTCCCTGCCTTTACCGGCCCTGTTTCCTCCCAGGAGATTCCTAGAGAAGTCCCACAGAGGCTTCTCCCTGCCTATTCTGGCCCTGTTTCCTCCCAGGAGATTCCTAGAGAGGCCCCACGGAGGCTTCTCCCCGCCTTTTCTGGCCTTGTTTCCTCCCAGGAGATTCCTAGAGAGGCCCCACAGAGGCTTCTCCCCGCCTTTTCCGGCCCTGTTTCCTCTCAGGAGATTCTTAGAGAGGGCCCACAGAGGCTTCTCCCCGCCTTTTCCGGCCCTGTTTCCTCTCAGGAGATTCCTAGAGAGGCCCCACAGAGGCTTCTCCCCGCCTTTTCCGGCCCTGTTTCCTCTCAGGAGATTCCTAGAGAGGGCCCACAGAGGCTTCTCCCCGCCTTTTCCGGCCCTGTTTCCTCTCAGGAGATTCCTAGAGAGGCCCCACAGAGGCTTCTCCCCGCCTTTTCCGGCCCTGTTTCCTCTCAGGAGATTCCTAGAGAGGGCCCACAGAGGCTTCTCCCCGCCTTTTCCGGCCCTGTTTCCTCTCAGGAGATTCCTAGAGAGGGCACACAGAGGCTTCTCCCTGACTTTTCCGGTTACAGTTTCAGAGACTCAGGTTTGTAAGTGGAAAATGGTTCTTGAGAAGAGGCAAAAAAATCTTGAACACCCGGTTCTTATCTAGAAAAGTTCATAAGTAGAGGCGTTTTTAGGTAGAGGTACCACTGTAGTCTTTACCAGTCTTCCTGTTTAAAAGAGCTCTCTGAGATAAGTACCAGGTTGAACAGATGATTTGCGATCCATTTTCCCACCTTCATTGGAACATCACCTCTATGGCTGAAAAAGCACTGAGATGCACCCAAAGACAGACATTTTTACACTCTCATTTGAGAAGTCCACAAAGATCCGAAAACCTGGGGCGACTAACAGCAATCATAAACAGTATACAATAATAATCCAATACCAAAAGCGAATTAAAAACCCCTTAATATACAAAACCAAACATACATACAGACATACCATGCATACAATTGTAACGGCCTAGGGGGAGAAGAAATCTTAATTCCCCCATACCTGACGGCAGAGGTGGGTTTTAAGTAGCTTACGAAAGGCAAGGAGGGTGGGGGCAATTCTAATCTCTGGGGGGAGTTGGTTCCAGAGGGCCGGGGCCACCACAGAGAAGGCTCTTCCCCTGGGTCCCGCCAAGCGGCATTGTTTAGTTGACGGGACCCGGAGAAGACCCACTTTGTGGGACCTAACTGGCCGCTGGGATTTGTGTGGCAGAAGGCGGTCCCTGAGTAGGATCATGGAGAGACAGGTACAGGGGTGAAATGCTACCAGTTCAGCCCAGTTTGGGCATACTGGTAGCAGTGGGTGCCGGCAGTTTGGAGAACCAGTAGCTGCGGCAATGCAAGACTTCGCCCATCCGCATGGATGCCACTGTTTTTTAACACTCTCCGTGTGCGCAAAGCGTTCGACACATGCGCAGAGGGTGAAAAAGCATGCACGCACAAACCGAGTAGGGGTGAAAAATTGCAAAGCGTGCACTTCCAAATGGTAAGCAGAGATTTCACCGCTAGAAATATACCATTGTTTTTCTCTGCTTAAAACATTTTATATATTGCTTGCCCAGGAAATATTTCAAGATGGCTTGCAACGAAATTCAAAGTGATTAAACAGTAATTCAGAACAGCTGGCATCAAAGCTATGTGTAAATATTTTATATAATAGGCAAGATAAAATGAACAAGGATAAGCAATAAAACAGAGTATTAAAACAGCAGGAATAGCACGGTGGGCAGCATTATCGTTGAATGCTATAATAACCCCTCGGGGAGGATGAACGTGTTTCTGCCTAAAGTAGAAAGAGAGTGAAGGTGGGGCCTTTGTCCCACCGTGGAGAGCCACATCGATCCAGGGGCCACCAATGAAAAGTCTTGCATCTTCTGAGTCTCATCCCAGGGGATCTCCTAGAGAAGACCCTCAAAGATGGAGGGTGAAGAACACGACCACAATGTGCCCCAACATTTCATCTTCATTAATGTATCCATTAACGTATTCAAGGGCGGTCAAAAGAAATAATGCAAGATATTTCCCTAGTAGCTTACACTCTACTTTCAATTTTTTCTTTTCCTTCGGATATATTATTCCTGGAAAGCTGTCTGTGTATCAGATGCTGTGCCCCCTTCTTTTCTCTCCCCACCATAGAGTACTAACCGCACTCAAAATGTTCTCTGCATCCTTTCCGTTAGACAAAAGTATTACATTGTGTTCAACTGACGAAACTGCATTCTTACATCTGTATCAATTACCCCTCTGTCCCAAAAATGAAAACGGATTCAAAATTGAAGACAAGTTATATAAATAATTCATGTGAAACAAACCAGGTGCACGGTTTTCTCTTAGGGGCCGAATTGTGTTGGCCATTGCACATTACAGGCACCCTACCAGTTCCTGGTGAAAGATCAAATACAGTGGTACCTCTACTTACGAACTTAATTCGTTCCGTGACCAGGTTCTTTTTTTCCCCAAAAAAACTTTATTGATTTTCAGTAAAAAGACATACAAACTTACAAACATTTAAACACATAATAGGGGTTACAATTACCCCTCTTTTCTTGAAGTCAATTTTTAATACAGAAAAAAGGATAAAATCTTAAATCTTTAAATCAAACTAATATTCTAATTGAAAAGGTTCTTAAATAGAAAAGTTTGTAAAAAGAAGTCATTTTTTGTAAAAGCAATGTAAAAGCAAATAATGCGTGCGATTGGGGAAACCACAGGGAGGGTGGAGGCCCTGTTTCCTCACAGGAGATTCCTAGAGAGGCCCCACGGAGGCTTCTCCTCACCTTTTTCCGGCCCTGCTTCCTCCCAGGAGATTCTTAAGAGAGGCCCCACGGAGGCTTCTCCCTGCTTTTTCTGGTTACAGTTTCGGAGGGTCATGTTTATAAATGGAAAATGGTTCTTGAGAAGAGGCAAAAAAATCTTGAACACCCAGTTCTTATCTAGAAAAGTTCATTAGTAGAGGCATTCTTAGGTAGAGGTACCACTGTACTGACAATATAACCAAGAAAGACCTACTCTGTTTCCCCCAAAACAAGACATCCCCTGATAATAAGCCCAATCGGGCTTTTGAGTCCACTGCAGTAAGGCAAGCGCTTATTTCAGGGTTCAAAAAAATGTAAGACGGGGGTCTTATTTTTTGGGGAAAACAATTGACCTTCAGGATTAATTTAAGGATAACAATCCAGTGCATTTCAACTCCAAATGTGGTAACAATAAAATCATGCCTGAATTAATTAATCCATATTCCAACTTCTAAAGTCCAAAACTCAAAATGTGGCAAGTGCAACTAGTTGGTTTTTAAGGTTTATTTTTAAGGTTTTAAAAAAGGACTTGTTGCATTTACTTTCTTTTAAGGTTTAGGGAAATAAAATTAATTTCACATTTCAGTGGTTGTTCCTTGTGATTCCAAAGGTTACATAAACAATGAGTATAAACTCAACAGTTCCTCCAACTTCTCACAGAAATGAATTACAAGCTTTGGAGTCACAACCCAGTCTTTCTAAAACAGCTGACAAATTTAGAACTTTGGGACTAGTAACAGCATGAAGATCAAGTATTCCAAGCAGGAAATGTTTATTTCAGCTGCCAAGAAGCACTCTGAAATCAAATGCATAGTTTAAATCAACCAAAAAAATAAAAATAAATTTAAAAAACCCTCTTTAAGGAGAACTGAATTGGCCAAAATATCCTACAAGGCTTTATACTGAAAATAGATTTGCTGCCTATTTTTAAACTCATCTTATTCCATTATACAAGTTGTTGGTAGATTAAATTGGGTAAAAATAATCATGCCAGCATTTTCTAATGTCTCGTGTGGAATTGAATGCAGACATTAAGACTGATCCTCCAAAGACCAGGGTTCCAACAATTACCCAAGATTTTAACGAAGTAAGAAAATAGTCAAGAAGGAAGTAAGTTTTAAGAATGCTTATTCCAATCAGTGACTGAAATGAAAATAAATTCGTAATTATGGTTCCCAAAGAGGGGGAAAAGATTCTAAAAGGTAGTTGTAATTAAGACAGTAAACCTCTCAAAGAATATATATCCTAGATTAATTGAAGATCCTTCAAGGTATAACAAGCAGGAAGAGGGAGATTGTGATCCCCTTATATCGAGCGCTGGTGAGACCACATTTGGAATACTGTGTTCAGTTCTGGAGACCTCACCTACAAAAAGATATTGACAACATTGAACGGGTCCAAAGACGGGCTACAAGAATGGTGGAAGGTCTTAAGCATAAAATGTATCAGGAAAGACTTAATGAACTCCATCTGTATAGTCTGGAGGACAGAAGGAAAAGGGGGGACATGATCGAAACATTTAAATATGTTAAAGGGTTAAATAAGGTTCAGGAGGGAAGTGTTTTTAATAGGAAAGTGAACACAAGAACAAGGGGACACAATCTGAAGTTAGTTGGGGGAAAGATCAAAAGCAACGTGAGAAAATATTATTTCACTGAAAGAGTAGTAGATCCTTAGAACAAACTTCCAGGAGACGTGGTTGTTAAATCCACAGTAACTGAATTTAAACATGCCTGGGATAAACTTTGATCCATTGTAAGATGAAGTACAGGAAATAGTATAAGGGCAGACTAGATGGACCGTGAGGTCTTTTTCTGCCGTCAGTCTTCTATGTTTCTATGTTTCTATGTTCATAGAACATAAATTCAAATGAAAATAGGAAGATATTGTAACATATAAATACCATGTTTTTCAGAGTATAAGACACACCTTTTTACCCTACCAAAAGCGGATGAAAACTTGGGTGCGTCTTATACATAGAATGTAGCCCCATCCATCCACCCCACCTCTTTGGTCTCCGCCTGCCAGCAATTTACCTCCTTGCAGCAAACAGCAGCAGAGTCTGCATATCTGCCTCCCAACACTCAGATGATCGATTAAAGTATTGCTAAAATGAAAGTGAAACTAAAGCTGCAGGGAGAGGCAAAGGCTGAAACTGGCTGTTTGTTTTTTGCTTGCAAGGCGGTAAGTCAATAACTATAAATACCTATAGAACATTCAAATTATTAGGCTTATTTTTTAAAGGCTGCTTTATTATTGTTCTAGACAATGTAAAAAATGAAGACGCTTTTAAAAATAAATGCTTGCTTTGAAGAGACCCAGTGCTATTGTATCATCTATTAAATAGCAGAGAATACTTCCAGAAAACCACATCAATTTTAAAAATCTGTAAAAGTATAATCTAAAAAGTCCTGTTTTAGTATTAGAATAGAATAGAATTCTTTATTGATTAAGTATTATTGGACAAACAAGGTATTTTTCTTTGGTGCAAATGCTCTCAGTGTACATAAAAGAAAAAGATACATTTGTCAAGAATCATAAGGTACAACACTTAATGATTGTCATAGGGGTCAAATAAGCAATGAAGAAACAATCAATATTAATAAAAATCTTAGGATACAAGCAACAAGTTACAGTCATACAGGCATAAGTGGGAGGGGATGGGTGACAGGAATGAAGAATAAATTAAGTACAGTGGTACCTCTACCTAAAAACACCTCTACTTATGAACCTTTCTAGATAAGAACCGGGTGTTCAAGATTTTTTTTGGCCTCTTCTCAAGAACCATTTTCCACTTACAAACCCGAGCCTCCGAAACTGTAACCGGAAAAGGCAGGGAGAAGCCTCCGTGGGGCCTCTCTAGGAATCTCTTGGGATGAAATAGGGCCGGAAAAGGCAGGGAGAAGCCTCTGTGGGGCCTCTATAAGAATTTCCTAGGAGGAAACAGGGCTGGAAAAGGCAGGGAGAATCTTCCGTGGGCCCTCTCTAGGAATCTCCTGGGAGGAAGCAGGGCCGTAAAAGGTGGGGAGAAGCCTCTATGGGGCCTCTCTAGGAATCTCCTTGGGAGGAAATAGGGCCTCCACCCTCCCTGTGGTTTCCCCAATCGCACGCATTATTTGCTTTTACATTGATTCCTATGGGAAAAATTGTTTCTTCTTACAAACTTATTTACTTAAGAACCTGGTCACGGAACGAATTAAGCTCGTAAGTAGAGGTACCACTGTATTAGTATTAAGATAAGATAGCTTAGTTAAACCTTGACTTAGTCATGTTTGGAGTAGATCTATTTAAATAATTGGGAGGAGCTAGTGTTACTACATTTAAGAAAACCTTCTGGCATTAATATTATTCCATAATGTACATTTCTCCAATTCTTTGCTATTTCTATGGGTCAGGCACTTATGCACAGAAATACACAGCAAACAGCGTGTATCATCTTTGCGGGTTGCTGTTGGGTGAATTGCTGGAGGCGGAGACTTTTTTTCCTTGTTTTCCTCCCCTCAAAATAAGGTTGGTCTTATACTCTGAAAAATACGGTAAACCTTGAAGCAAAACGTATGTTAATGAAATGAAGAAAATAAAAAGGTATCTAACCACCCAAAAATATTGGTATAAAATCAAAATTATGCTAGAACAAATCACCTCCCAGATCATCCATGCAAAACCCAAACTATTTTTATTAGGAATCATAAGACAAAACTTTAATAAAGAAAACAGATATATTATAATTCATATTATTACAGCCGCAAGGATTCTATATGCACAATTCTGGAAACAGGAAAAAAAACCCAACCTTTCTATCCCTTTTGATTAAAATAATGGAATGTGCAGAAATGTCCAAGCTAACAATGGAATTGCAAAACAAGGATGAGACAGATTTCTATAAAGCCTGGGACAAATGGTACCATTGGTTAAAAAAAAGAAATTACTTAAAAATTATTCATCAAGAAAAATATCCAACAAAAACAACTTGTAAAACCAGCAATCTACGACACAAATAATAATATCAAATTGAAACGACAAACTGTAAACATCGATTGACACAAATTTTGAACTACAAAGAAACTGATACGTGTTGGCACTAGCAATTACGTCAAAAACATATGGATAAAACTTTAGGGAAATCTACACCACCTATGTGTTTAAACCACAGGCCGCAAAGCATGGAAGCCCCAGCTCTAACGCTGGCCCTCTACCTTCTTACTACTCAGCTTTTGCTCCAATTTGCTATCCCTCTTCCCCTCATATCTCTTTCCCCTCTTCCCCAACCCCCTCCCCTTCTTCTTTTCTCCCTCCCCACTTACGTGTACTATATAAGTAAATTATAATTGCTAGAATGTACATTATATATATTCCCTTTGCTTTTCTGTACCCTGTTTTTAATGTATATATTCAATTTTAAAAAATTTAAAAAGGTATCTAACATACGAATCCCAGCGACCGATTAGGTCCCACAGAGTGGGCCTTCTCCGGGTCCCATCAACTAAACAATGTCGGTTGGCGGGCCCCAGGGGAAGAGCCTTCTCTGTGGCGGCACCGGTCCTCTGGAACCAACTCCCCCCGGAGATTAGAACTGCCCCTACTCTTCCTGCCTTCCGTAAACTCCTTAAAACCCACCTTTGCCGTCAGGCATGGGGGAACTGAAACATCTCCCCCTGGGCATGTTAATTTATATATGGTATGTTTGTCTGTATGTCTGTTAGTATATGGGGTCTTTCTTAAATCTTTAAATATTTTAAATTGTCAGATTATTTATGATTTGTTTCCACGTGTTGTGAGCCGCCCCGAGTCTTTGGAGAGGGGCGGCATACAAATCTAAGTAAGTAAGTAAGTAAGTAAGTAAGTAAGTAAGTAAGTAAGTAAGTAAGTAAGTAAATAAACAAACAAACAAACAAACAAACAAACAAACAAATAAATAAATATCCATGTAACTGAGCCAAACATAGATGTAAACTACATAATAGAATCATTTCAGACCAACCAACCAACTTGAGAACAAAAATAAAGGGGGAAAACATATTTCTCCATAATCATTATTCAAAACTTGTTGCAAAATTTTCCTAACTTCTCCCAAGATCTAATCAGCAAACAACAACAGACGGAACAAACTTCCAAAGAAAGCAAAGAAAGAAATGGGGAAAAGAAATGAATGCTATTTCATTTTTTTACTCTGTTAAGTTCTACCAATATTTTCCTTGTTGCTCCAACAGCTAATGTCAAATCTTGTCTTCCAAGAACAAAAAAAACCCCAGACTTTTTGCTATCCAAATGCTGGATTTTCCATCAGGGTCACCACTCAGAGGCTGCTGACCAGGGGATAAAGAATTCACAGTATCCTTGCACCCTGAAGTCCACAAGTGTTGTGACCCACCAGCATCCAGTGCAGCTGGTAGCGGATCCCATTTGAGACAAGCCAATGAGTGATGTGTAAGTGGTCTGTGCAGCTGGCCCCCGAGTCAGACAGTGAGGAGGCTGGCGAGGACTTGGTGCCAAAGGCAAAGGTTCAGCCAGGGCCTTTGGAACCTCCAGCACCTCACAGTAGTGATGAGAAAGAAGAGAAGGAACTTCTTCTTAATGCACGAGTACGCAGAGCTGCCAAAAGACAGGAATGGTTACTCAGGAGAAGGTTTCCTCGGGAGTAGGCTGGGGGCTACTTGGAGCTAATTGGCCATTCCCCAAGCATACTTAAGGAGGAATGATTAAGGTGGAAAAAACTCTGCAGCAAGCAACTTAGTTTGTTTGACCTTGTGCTTCTTGTTTGGAAAACCTCTGCTCAGCTTATCTGTTTTGGCTTGTGTTTTCTGGACTGATTCCAGGCAACTTGCCAACCTCTGTAAGCTTCTTGCGATATCTATTTATTTATTTTATTTATTTATTTATTTTGTCCAATACACAATGAGGGTTTTAGTGGGTATATATCTATATACACATAGTAAAATACATGATGAAGGTTATAGAGGAGATACTCATAGTAAAATATATCTAAGAAAGAATAGAAAAGAAGATGTAGGAATAGAACATATCAATGAAAGAATAGAAGAAGAGATATAGGAATAGAAGAAAGGTATAGGGGAGCAATAGGACAGCGGACGGAAGGCACTCTAGTGCACTTATACTCGCCCCTTACTGACCTCTTAGGAATCTGGAGAGGTCAACCATGGATAATCTAAGGGTAAAGTGTTGGGGGTTTGGGGATGACACTATGGAGTCCGGTAATGAGTTCCATGCTTCGACAACTCGGTTACTGAAGTCATATTTTTTACAGTCAAGTTTGGAGCGGTTAATATTAAGTTTAAATCGGTTGTGTGCTCTTGTGTTGTTGTGGTTGAAGCTGAAGTAGTCGCCGACAGGCAGGACATCGCAGCATATGATCCAGGACTAAGCATTTATCTTTGCTTTATAACTTTATGGATTTATGCCAGCTGTTAAAGCCGTATAACTAACAGCTGGAGGGTTTTTTCAAGAAAAGTCTGATTTAAGTTTTGGGTTCAATTGTGGTTGTAACTTGAGGACGATCTCTACAGAGGAAAAGTCCATCACCAAAGTAGCCAATGCAGCATTGTGCACCCTTTAATTTAGGATCCGGCTCACATAATGCGCCTTTTGCTTGGCCATCTGTGCTCCAACTCCTGAGAACTTTGTTCTGATAATTGACCATGAGGCTCAAGTGAAAAAGGAAGGGAGGCCCAGAAGCCATAAATCCTCCTCAATGCCATAGAATTCTACCTGCCATTCCCCTCTGTGCTTAAAACACAAACCACAATTTTCTTGGAAAAGAAAATTGAAAGAAACCCGGAACTATTTTTACTCGGAATAAGCCGTGAAAAATACGAAGGATGTCAAATTTACTTAATTCTGCACATAACAAGCGAGGTTAATTTTTGCACAACAATGGAAAAGTGAAAACATATCAACAGAAGCTGAGTTATTAGAAAAAATTAGGATCTGTGCAGAAATGGACAAATTAGCAATAGAAATAAAAGATAAAGATGAGTCGGAATACTACCAAAGCTGGAATAAATTTTACCTTTGGTTAGAAAGGAAAAACAAAAAATAAAATAAAGACAACCAATCAAATAGTTAGCCAACTTAAATAACATGGAAAGAAAAGAGGATCAGTTGAATATAGGAATAAAAGAGATACCGATGTAAGACCTATGTAAAATAAAATGTACCGGTACATAGTGTTAGAAATATTAAATGATGGTAATATAGAAATATCATTATATACTGCTCAAAAAAATAAAGGGAACATTCAAAGAACACATCCCAGATCTGAATGAATGAAATATTCTCATTGAATATTCTGTTCTGTACAAAGTTAAATGTGCACAACGACATGTGGAATTGATTGTCGATCAGTGTTGCTTCCTAAGTGGACAGTTTGATTTCACCGAAGTTTGATTCATTTTGGAGTTATATTGTGTTGTTTAAGTGTTCCCTTTATTTTTTTTTGAGCATCATAGAAAATAAGAAACAGGACTGCCACACATCGTCCAATGTTTTTATAATGTTTTGTTTATGTTTGTGTATGTTTATAATATTTTTTTTTGTAAAAGCAAAAAACAAAACACAAACCTATGACAACGTTTTGCTCAAACCATTTAGTACCACCATGAATCTCTGAACAAGACCCAGAACCATTGGAAATTATCTCTAATACACGGGTCTCCAACTTTGGCAACAAGCTATGCTGGCTGAGGAATTCTGGGAGTTGAAGTCCACAAGTCTTATAGAAACATAGTAACATAGAAGATTGATGGCAGAAAAAGACCTCACAGTCCATCTAGTCTGCCCTTATACTATTTCTTGTATTTTATCTTAGGATGGATATATGTTTATCCCAGGCATGTTTAAATTCAGTTACTGTGGATTTACCAACCACGTCTGGCGGAAGTTTGTTCCATGCATCTACTACTCTTTCAGTAAAATAATATTTTCTCACATTACTTCTAATCTTTTCCCCAAGTTGCCAAGGTTGGAGACCCTTACTCTAATAGGTGCTGTTCCAACTGTTCCTGTCCCTCCTGCAGAGTTATTGCCCAGGAGGGAAAGGCTGAGGTCAGGGGTCTTGGATGCTCTCTGAGCTTTTTCTTTCTTTCTTTCTTTCTTTCTTTCTTTCTTTCTTTCTTTCTTTCTTTCTTTCTTTCTTTCCTTCCTTTCCTTCCTTCCATTCCTTCTTTCCTTCCTTCCTTCCTTTCCTTCCTTCCTTCCTTCCTTCCTTCCTTTCCTTCCTTCCTTCCTTCCTTTCCTTCCTTTCCTTTCCTTCCTTCCTTCCTTCCTTTCCTTCCTTCCTTTCTTTCATGCAGACAACTTATTACCCAAACTGTTGAGTCACTTGGGTCATGAACCATCTGCAAGAAAAATACCAAGCTCAGAGAGAACCCAGGGGAGCAATAGCACTTAGACTTATATACCGCTCCACAGTGCTTTTACAGCCCTCTCTAAGCCCTTTAGAGAATCAGCATTTTGCCCCCAACAATCTGGGTGAAAGATGGAAGGCTGAGTCAACTTTGAGCCGGTGGTGAGATTTGAACTGCTGAACTAGAAACATAGAAACATAGAAGATTGACGGCAGAAAAAGACCTCATGGTCCATCAAGTCTGCCCTTATACCAGTGTTTCCCAACCTTGGCAACTTGAAGATATCCAGACTTCAACTCCCAGAATTCCCCAGCCAGCATTTATAGGGCTTTATAGGTCATAACCAACACTTTGAATTGTGACCGGAAACCGATCGGCAACCAATGCAGACTATTATTATGTTGTGAGCCACCCCGAGGGCATACAAACCTAACAAATAATAATAAATAAAAATAATAATAATAATAATTCATGTGACAATATAGGTCAGCCCGACGCAGAACATCCCATCAAGATCCTGGAGTCCTCCGATTGCTTGGAAGAAGGAAAGACTCTTGGGTTAAAAACCAGGCACCGGCTCCAGTTTTTCTCTCTTTTTTTCCTTTTAAAGATTTTAATTTTCCTCCTCCATACCTCAAAGAGTTACATCACCATAAATAAAGCATAATCTTTTTTAAAAAAAATCACCCAAAATACCCTGCTTTGGCTTCAATATAGATCATTACTCTAAATTAGTATCTGTCAGTCTGAACTTCCATTATCTTTTCAACTCAACCTTCCTTCCCCTTCCCTCTTCTCCTCTCCCGTTGACTTTCTTTGACTTTCTATCCCTCTTCCTTCTCCATCCCCTGCTCCAGGTATTATTTTTCATCCCCCAGAAAGCAGAGGCTGGAGAGCAAAGTGGAAAAGACTCGGGAACAAACCATAAATCCAGAGCTATATTTGACTCCTGCCAATTTCCACCCTTGGCACAAAAGGCCCAGGAGCCCTTGAAAATAATAATAATAATAATAATAATAATAATAATAATAATAATAATAATAATAACAGCAACAACAACAACTAGAGGACAGAAGGGAAAGTGGGGGGACATGATCAAAACATTAAAATATATTAAATAGGTTAAATAAGGTTCAGGAGGGAAGTGTTTTTAATAGGAAAGTGAACACAAGAACAAGGGGGCACAATCTGAGGTTAGTTGGGGGAAAAGACTAGAAGCAAGAAAATATTATTTTACTGAAAGAATAGGAACCCATACCACATCTCAGACATCAACACCCTTTAAAATGTCCAAAGATATTTCACCAGAAGAGCCCTTCACTCCTCCACTCGAAACAGAATATCCTACGAAAATAGACTAAAAATCCTGGGCCTAGAAAGACTAGAACTACGGCGCCTAAAACACGATCTGAGCATTGCCCACAAGATCATATGCTGCAACGTCCTACCGGTCAATGACTACTTCAGCTTCAACAACAACAACACAAGAGCATGCAACAAATTCAAACTCAATACGAACCGCTCCAAACTTGACTGTTAAAAATATGATTTCAACAATCGAGTTATCGAAGCGTGGAACTCATTACCGGACTCAATTGTGTCAACCCCTAACCCCCAACACCTCTCCCTTAGACTCTCCACGATTGACCTCTCCAGGTTCCTAAGAGGCCAGTAAGGGGCGTACATAAGTGCACTGGTGTGCCTTTCGTCCCCTGTCCAATTGTCTTTCTTTCTTCCACCTATCTTATATATTCTCTTCCTTTCATATATCCTCTCCTCTAAGTTCACTCTCACCCTCATTTATATTATCACATGTCTATCTTTCTTCCTATGTATTTGTGTATTGGACAAATGAATAAAATAAAATAAAAAATAAATAGATGCTTGGAACAAACTTCCAGCAGACCTGGGTGGTAAATCCTGTGTCAATGAATTTAAACATGCCTGGGATAAACATATATCCATCCTAAGATAAAATACAGGAAATAGTACAAGGGCAGACTAGATGGAGCGTGAGGTCTTTTTCTGCCGTCAGTCTTCTACGTTTCTATACAGTATTTCTAAGACAGCAGGCGCGCCTGTCCCTTTAAGAGGACGAGCATCCTCCTCTTCTTCTTCAGGGCTTCCATGCGGCAGGCTGCGCCCGACCCACCGACCGCAAAACCTCCGCCCCCTCCATAGCCAAGCCATGTCCCACTCGCGGCCTTTTCTTGCGCGCACGGAGAAAGCTCCGCGGTGCGTTCACACCAACGAGGCCGGGGCCCTCTGCAGCTTTGGGTGGGAGGAAGGAGAAGCTACTGGCACAGCCCAAGCGCGCCTCCCCCTCCAAAGAACCCGACAGCCATCACCGTCCTTTATTAAAGGCAAAGCAGGCTGGGATGCTCCGAGCCCACGAAGGAAGGGACGCACGCAAAACTCACAAAAGGCACCAGGACCCCACGGATGTCCCTGGGGCGCTTTAAAGACAATTCACAGGCATTAAACGCTGGAGCGGTGGAGCCCCTGGGCCTCTTGCGTGCTTTAAAGGGCAACTGAAGCCCTTTAAAGAAAAGGGCCTGGAACAAAAGGGCTTTTGAAACAAAAGCCTGGAGGGAGGAGGCTGGTGGAAGAAGAGGGGGAGGGCCCTCCAGGTTCGGCACCTTCCCAGGCAGGGGAAGGGGGCAACTGAGCGTCCTTTTCCCCCACCGTCGCCACCACCACGAGGCTCAGCAATCCCTTCTCCACCGTAACTGGGAGGGAAAAGGTGACCAAAGAAAGTTGGCCAACGCCGTTGAGTTAGAAAGCGCAACCTCTCCTCCCAAAAGAGGAGGAACCCCTCCCCCAGGTCAGAAACCAACCGGGGCGGCGTTTCATTGCGGTCCTTCCAACCCAACCTCAGCATCCAGGAAACCCCTAAAATAGCACACCCCCTTCCGCACTGCCCTCTGCCTCCTTCTGTCTTATTTGACCCCTGTGACAATCATTAACCACTGTACAAATATTGTCAAATAAATCTTTTGTTTTATGTACAGTGAGAGCATCTGCACCAAATATGGGCTCCTTGTGCGTTCCAACCACACTTGGCCAATAAAGAATTATGTTTTGTTTTGTTCTATTCCTTAAGTGTTGTATCTCATGATTCTCAACAAATGTGTCTTTTCTTTTATGTACACTGAGAGCATCTGCACCAAAGACACATTCCTTGTGTGGGCCAAACCACACTTGGCCAATCAAAAATTCGCTTCTCTCCTCTGGCCGAGGTTTATGCAGATGGTGGGATTTAATCGAACCTGTTAAAAACTCCCATCCCTCCCCTGGGCTTCGACCCAGGTCACCTTTCAATCCTGCGGGAGCAAATACACAAACACACCCAAACACACACAGAGAGAGCCAGATTCACCATAGCACTTCCAAGCCCATCCTAAACTTCAAAAGGAGCCCCATTTGCCTTTCGAAGCCTTTTTTCCCTGGCCCAGTCGGGGTTGCAGGGGAGGGGGTGTCGCAGCCTTATAGTTATAGTTTATAGTTTATTAGATTTGTATGCTGCCCCTCTCCGAAGACTCACAGCAAAACAGTAATACAATATATTACAAATCTAATAATAATAATAATTTAAAAAAAATCCATTTAAAAGGCATTAATAACATAATAAAACCCCTAACTATGCAGCCATTGAACCTAATCATAATAAAAAAAGGGGGAAAGATGGTGATTATCCCCACGCCTGGTGACAAAGGTGAGTCTTCAGCATTTTACGGAAGGCGAGGAGGGAGGGGGCTATTCGAATCTCTGGAGGGAGTTGATTCCAGAGGGCCGGGGCCGCCACAGAGAAGGCTCTTCCCCTGGGTCCCGCCAGCCGACATTGTCTGGTCGACGGGACCCGGAGAAGGCCAACTCTGTGGGACCTAATCGGCCGCTGGGATTCGTGCGGCAGGAGCCTTCCTCTTCCTCCTCCTCCTTCTCCTCCATCCCAAGTTCTCTGCATCAAAAGCGCTCTTGACATTTCCCCGCTGCGGCGAGGCCCAAAATAACACACACACACCCCAAAAAAGGGGAAGATTTTTGCCGAGGCAACCCCGAGCTACCTTTTTCTTCCGATCCTTGGACCTTTTCCTGTGCTTCCTCTTTTTCTCGTTCTCCTCTTCGGGCACTTCCAAATCCCGGTTCTTCTTCAGCTGCGACGCCGCGTGAGCCATTACGCGTTGAAGGAACCGTCCCCGGTTACAGAACAAGCCTCCTTCGGCAGGGGTGGGTTAAAAGCAAAATATCCGAGGCCAGGGACGAAGGGATGCGCCGTCCGGAGGCAGGGGGAGACATCCAGGGACCGCACGGTCCGGGTGGCGGAGGAAGAGAAGGCGGGCGGACCCCTCCCCAAGCTCAGCCTTGGAGAGCCCTGCGCGCACCTGAGCGTGGAGGAGGAAAGAGGGCAGCCATGCCAAAATCTTAAAGCGGGGAGCCCCGGGAGGAAGACGGCGGGGACGGGCGGAGGAAGGCGAAGGAGGCTGGGTGCCTTGCCACCTGCTGGAAGGGCTCAAGTGCTGCCTCCGGAGGGGGTCCGCTGCGACCCATGGCTCTCCGCCGTGGGGCAGCCCCTGCGTAATCCTCAGGTCCGCTTCCCAAATGCGCCCCTCTTTAAGAGCATCCTTGGCTGCTGCTCCTGCGCGGCGCTCCCTCCTTCGCCCCCCAAGGTTTGCGGGCTCTCTCCTTAAAGCCAGGAGGAGGGGATGGATGGAGCAGCTCCTACTTTGGAACGACCGCTGCTGCTGCTGCTGCTGGCGGCGGCAACAAATGAAGAAAGAAGGGAGGAGGAGGAAGAGGAGGAGGTGGGAGCGAGAGATTTACCATGGAGACCCTCAACCGCTGCCTGGTGGAAGAAACAATGCCTGCATTGCTGGATCAACAGTGCGTCCTCTTTTTTTCTTTTTTTTAAATTTTTATTGCTGAGTGTTCCAGTCTTGCTGCAGGGGACCAAGGAGAACGTTGTTGCCCCTCCTCCCGCTGTTGCCAGCACATGTATGATTACAACACGGAGCACTTGGAGGAGGATGGAGATGCCATCGCGCGCGGGAGGGGGGGGATCAAAGCAGCCTGGGAAAATACCCAGGCCATTTTCTCCCCCCCAGGATCAAAGGAAGGAAGGAGGGGGAAGCAGAGGAGAGGGTCATTTGGGTCTCTCCAGCAGGGGAAAGAAGCCCCCTTCTCCCACCCCATCCCCAGGGTGAAGAGGGAGGGATTGTGCGTGTGGGTTGTTTTTTTTTAGGTCACCTTGCAATTCTCTCTCCATCTCTCTCTCTCTCCATCTCTCTCTCTCTCTCTCCATTTCTCTCTCTCTCTCTCCCTCTCTCTCCCTCTTTCTCTGTCTCTCTGTCTTTCTCTCTCTCTCTCTCTCTCTCTCTCTCTCTCCCTCCCTCCCTCCCTTGCAACTGCAGCTTTTGAATATTCATTGGGGGGGTGTGGGGGTGGTGGTAAAGCAGGATTGGTATGGGGGGCATTTGCCACCCCCAGGGCTTAAAGCAAACCTCCCTTCAATGGCTCCTATCCAGTGAAGGGCGACCACAATTTTTACTACCATACTATAGGTGAGGCTTATGCAGGACAGCCCTGAATTCTCTTTCAACATCTTTCAGTGCAAATTGGGTGCTCTGTTGTGGAGCTCCATTTTTGCTACCCTACTGTGCCCCCCCCCACCCGGACCGTAGCCCACCCCTTCCCAGGCTCCAAAGCTCCAAGCCTGTGGTGCCTAGGAGGCAGGCAAAGGCTATCTCGGGACCCCCTCATGTCCCCTTGTCCGATGGAGAAGATTGCTTCCGATCAGATCTGGTAGAATCGAATGAAGCTCTCCCTATAGCTGTGCAGGAATCTCAGCTCCGGCACAAAAGGCATGGCGATTCCATCATAATGATGAAACACCACCCCCAGAAACATACAATATTTAAAGGTTTCATATTATAATGGCAGCAGAGGATAGCATAGGCTCAATTCTGGGAAAAAATAATCAAACCCCACCGGAGAATATATTAATAGGGGGAGGGGGATGAAGGTGTGTTGAAATGGACAGACTGCCTATTGAACTTAAAGGTCAAAATAATTTGGAATGTTACAAAATATGGAATAGTTGATAAGGTTGGACTAGGAAAAGGGGAGGAAAGAAAGAACGGTGAAACAATGTGAAATGAAGGAAATATGGAAGTTTTGCAAACATACGAAACAAATGTATGTTGGATAAATCATATTATGAAGCAGTAATAACCTATGAAAATGGGTGTAGAACTGTGTTGAATTAAATTATTGGGATGTTTAAAAATGAAAAACGAAAAGAATTAATCAACAAAGACATCTCTCTCTCTCTCTCTCTCTCTCTCTGTGTGTGTGTGTGTGTATGTGTGTTTGTGTGTGTATGAGAGAGAGAGAGAGATTGTTCCCACCAATCAAAGCAGATGTTCCTCTTCCAGACTTCTGTTTCCATCAGTGGAAGGAGATCTATGACCCACTTCTTAGCCTCCCTTCCCAGCGCAATGCAGGTACTTTGCCTGCTCTTCTCCTGGGTGCTGAGGGGTGCGTGCGAAAGACCAGAATGGGTCAACTCTTGGGTTGCAGAAGGCCCTGGGTTCCATTCAGGCTTCCCAAGTGACCTTCAGGAAGCCCTGTGCAGGATTGCGCAGTACGTTTGCACAGTTTTCTCACCTTTCTTTGTAACAGGGACAACCTACTCTTGAGTAATCCTAAGCTTCTTTTCTAACACTAGATCCCCGCTAACGCAGGGGGTCTCCAACCTTGGCAACTTTAAGCCTGTGGGACTTCAACTCGTTTGGCGGGATGCAGGGGAAGAGCCTTCTCTGTGGCGGCCCTGACCCTTTGGAACCCACTCCCCCCAGATATCAGAGTTGCCCCCACCCTCCTTGCCTTTCGTAAGCTCCTTAAAACCCACCTCTGTCGTCAGGCATGGGGGAATTGAAACTTTCCCTCCCCCTAGGGTTATAAAATTTATGCATGGTATGTTAGTATGTATGATTGGTTTCTAAATTGGGGTTTTAAATTAACTTAAATATTAGATTTGTTTACATTGTATTATTATTGCTGTGAGCCGCCCCGAGTCTGCAGAGAGGGGCGGCATACAAATCTGATAGATGAATGAATGAATGAATGAATGAATGAATGAATGAATGAATGAATGAATGAATGAATAAATAAACAAACTCCCAGAATTCCACAGCCAAATCCTGGGAGTTGAAGTCCGCTAAGCTTAAAGTTGTCAAAGTTTGAGACCCCCTGCTCTAAGCAAGGAGTGATGATAAGAACATAAGAACATAAGAAGAGCCATGCTGAATCAGGCCAAAGTCCATCGAATCCAGCATTCTGTGTCACACAGTGGCCCATCAATTGTACATAGGGATCTTGAGCAGAAAGAGAAGGCAAAACCCTCCCTTTCCTTTGATCTCCAATAAATGGTACTCAAGGGAATCCTGCCTGCCTCAACCAACATAGAGGCGGCACATGGACATCCGTTTCAATAACCACCGACACACTTAGCATCCACGAATCTGTCTAATCCTGCCTTGAAGCTATCCAGGCTGACAGCTTTCACGGCTTCTTCTGGAAGTGAATTCCTTAAACCAAGGACCTTCTGGGTGAAGAAATATTTCCCTTTATTTGTCCTCGCTTTCTTACCTATTGTTCTGTCGGGCTCTCTGGTACACTCCTCCCAAAATTCACAGGTACAAATTTCAGACACACACACATTTGAAAATTCAAAACAATGTTCTTTATAATGAAAATTCACTTAAACCAAGCCCTCTTTTGGTATAGCAAAGAGCACTGGCCTCCAAACAAACTGGTAATTTGTACAAGTCCCTTATCAGTTCTGTGATACTTAGCTTGCAGCTGTGAGGCAATTCACAGTCCTTCTTTCACAAAGTGGAACACACTTTGCTCTGGTTTAGTTTCAAAGAGGAGAAAAATCAGCACACAAAAGGTCAAAGTCAGTAAAGCAGTCAGGAAACACAAGGATCAGATAATCCTCCACAATGGTCATACCCACAGGCTGCTATTTATAGCAGCCTCACTAATGACCACAGCCCCACCCAACCACAGGTGGCCTCATTTTCTTTGATAATAATCTCTCAGTTGTTGTTGCCTATGCATCGCTCTCCGCATGCGTGGCTGTATCATTAACTCTTGTTCCGAATCCAAGGAGGAGCTAGATTGATCTCCTTCTGAGCTGTCTGCCCCACTCTCCTCCTCCCTGTCACTCATGTCTTCTTGGTCAGAGGAGCCTTCATCAGCAGATTCCACCGGGAGCAAAACAGGCATGCAGCATGTGGATGTCTCCCCCACATCCACAGTCCTTGGGGCAGGAGCTGGGCCAGAGCTAACCACAACACCTATGAGCTTTAGGGAGTGCCCCTTCGTCCTAGTATTGTGTGATAGAGAAAATAATTTTTCTCCATCCACCTTTTCTATCCCATGCATGATTCTATACACTTCGATCAAGTCACCCCTTAAACGCCGTCTTTCAAGGCTGAAGACACCAAGGTGTTGCAACCTGCTTTCATAAGGGAGGTGCTCCATTTCCTTGATCCTTCTTGTTGCCCTTTTTTGCACCTAAAAATCGTGCAGAAGTAGTTTTTACAAAAGAACACAGCCAGGATAAACTACTGTACTTCTGAAACTAAAATCTTATGGCATCTCTGCACCCCTACATGACTGGATAACTACATTCCTGTCAAATAGACAAGTGGTTAAAAATAGAGAGTTCTCTATCAAATCCACGTCTGTCAATAGTGGCGTCCCTCAAGGCAGCATTCTAGGGCCTACATTCTTCATACTTTACATAAACGACCTTTGTGATCACATTATAAGCAATTGCATTATCTTCGCTGATGATGTCAAACTATTTAGCACCACAGACAATGCTGCTACCCTTCAAAAAGACCGTGACCATGTGGCAGAATGGTCAAACACCATTTCAAATCTCAACCCAAAAATGCGCTATCTTACACATTGGCAAAGAGAGATCAGAATACAAAATACAAACTTGCATGAAATGAACTTGTAGATGACCCTCACTCTGTCAAAGAACTTGGAGTATTCATATTCAATGACCTAAGTCTGATGGTGAACCATTTTTTTCTCGGGTGCTGAAAGAGCATCGAACATGCACAAGTGCCCACACCCATAATTCAATGCCTGAGGAGGGAGGAAACAATTCAATTAAATTCAATTTATTAGATTTGTATGCCACCCCTCTCCGAAGACTCGGGGCGGCTCACAACAACAATAAAAACAGTATAACAATGGAACAAATCTAATAATAAAATTACATTAAAAAACCCCAACAATTTAAAAACCATACAGCACATACATACCAAAATAAAATATAAGAAAGCCTGGGGGAGATGTCTTAATTCCCCCTTGGGAATTAAGTAACTTGCGAAAGACAAGGAGGGTGGGGGCCGTTCTAATATCCGGGGGGAGTTGATTCCAGAGGGCCAGGGCCGCCACAGAGAAGGCTCTTCCCCTGGGGCCCCCCAAACGAAGGCGGTTCCGGAGGTATTCTGGTCCAATGCCATGAAGGGCTTTAAAGATCATTACCAACACTTTGAATTGTGACCGGAAACCAATCGGCAGCTCTCGCGGCCACATACTGCACGATCTGAAGTTTCCAAACACTTTTCAAAGGTAGCCCCAGGTAGAGAGCATTGCAGTAATCGAACCTCGAGGTGATAAGGGCATGAGCGACTGTGAGCAATGACTCCCTGTCCAAATAGGGCCGCAACTGGTGCACCAGGCGAACCTGGGCAAACACCCTCCTCGCCACAGCCGAAAGATGGTGTTCCAATGTTAGCTGTGGATCGAGGAGGACGCCCAAGTTGCGAACCCTTTGTCCACCCCCAGAGGCCCTCTGGAGAACCGGAAAAGGCCTGTTTCCAAACTTCTGGTGGGTCCAGTAGACCGTGTTTCATCCAAAGGCTTCCCTATAGCCAGGAGGAGGATAAAAACACCCTCCCCCATCCCCCTAGAGGCTCTCTGGAAGCCAAAAATGCCCTCCCAGAGCCTCTGTGCGAGCCAAAAATCAGCTGGCCGGCGCACACATCATCAGGTGGAATGTGTCTCTCCTAGAGGAGGATCACGAGCCCAGATTTCTCCTCTTCGAACCTTTCAGCTGTATAGAACTAACCATGGCACAGAAGGCTTAAGACGAAGAGGAAGTGCCTTAAGGCAGAGGTCTCCAACCTTGGCAACTTTTAAGACTTGTGGACTTCAACTCCCAGAATTCCTCAGCCAGCAAAGAACTCTGGGAGTTGAGGTCCACAAGTCTTAAAGTTGCCAAGGTTGGAGGAGATCCTTGCTTTAAGGCAACAGTGTTTCCCATAGGAATCAATGTAAAAGCAAATAATGTGTGCAAATCCTTCAAGAAAATCCCAAACTTTAGAAGGGAGGCGAACAGAGGGCAGGGAGGAGCAGCTAAAGGGGGCGGGTGGAAGAAGTAAGGCTAGGCTAAAGGGTGAGTGGGGAGGAAGAAAGGCAAGGGGGGCGCTCCTCCCTTTTCTTTCTTCAAAAGACACCCTTTCAGTGCCTGTGCAAGCACGCTGTTCTCTGCAAAGTCTTTCCTCCTCCAAGCTGCCCCTCCCTTTTCTTTCTTCAAAAAACACTCTTTCAGTGCCTGCAAGCACGCAGTTCTCCTACTTTTTAAAATGCAGTCTTTCCCCCTCCAAGCCGCCCCTCCCTTTTCTTTCTTCAAAAGACACTCTTTCAGTGCCTGCAAGCACGCTGTTCTGTGCAGTCTTTCCTCCTCCAAGCCGCCCCTCCCTTTTCTTTCTTCAAAAAAGGGTGGGGGAAGAAACCCCTTCATCCCAGCAGCAGCGGCTTGGGTTCGTAAGGTGAAAATAGTTCGGAAGAAGAGGCAAAAAAATCTTAAACACCGGGTTCGTATCTTGAAAAGTTCCTTAGAAGAGGCGTTCATAAGATGACGTACCACTGTATTACATGCATTAAATAAAATGTATTTTTAAAAATCTGATGGGAAAGCCAGATATGGAAAATTTACAGAGGTAGCTCCTATAGGAACCAGATCTCATTTCTAACCCAGCCATTATAGCTTCAGAAATGGTTAACAAGTTCCTGATTAAGTGTTTCAGGATATTTTTATGTTATTCGGAGATTGCAAAATGCTAAAATTAAATGAAAATATAAGATAAAAATATAATGAATAAATAAATGCCAACTCTGACCAGACAGGGTATCTTCACTCGCTACGCGTTGTAGGATACAATTGTGGATTTATCAGTTGTGCAGTTAACAAGCTTTGTTGAGCAGTTTTTATTCTAATCTTTGTTGAATAACTTCCATGATATCCAATTTTGTAAACTTGTATTCACCGCACTTAAAAATAAAATGTACAAAGTGAACTTGAGATACTTCTATTTTTGAGAAAATTGCCAACTCTGTTCATTTTGCATTTCAGAGCATTCATATTTATTAGGAAAAGAGGCAAAAACTAGAAGACATGATGTCCAGGAAACAAGTGTTATTGTGTTGAAATGGGCATTATTCAGAAAAAGCATTTATAATGATATATAAATTGCTGAACTATAAGGACTTGCAATACTAAACTTGCCTTATGCAGCTCTAAAACCTGGCAATTAATACAAATAGCTCAAAAATCTATCTTATCACCCAAATATTATATTTAAATTCCTGGATATTTAAAATATTTAAATATATAAGTTCATTAAACTATTTTCACTTGAAATTGCTTTCACATACTCAAAAGACAAAAGACCTACATTTTTAAATAATTCCACGGGACAGTTAGTTGACCTTATTTTGATTTCAATCTGCTTGGTCTGTGATTTACAAAATCAACAAAGGTTTAACCAGTTTCCTAGGTTTTGGCTTCCTAAAACCACAAAGGCAGGGCCTGGATAGGGGAGAGGGAGTGGGTGGAGGGGAAAAAAAATCCATACAGGATTTATGTTACAAAAACATAAATCAAATTAATTCAAGTCTGGACTGCAGCTTCAGTATTAAAAATCTGAGATTCGGTTGAATATGACCAGTAAGATCCAAAAGAAAACTTGGGACCATGGAATGCTCCCAATCACCTTTCCTATTGTCCCTCAACTTTGCTGTTTTCCAGATCTTCTCTTTCATAAGTCATGTTCTGCAAGTCCTTGAAATTTGAGGGAACTTTCTCTCCTTAAGGCAGGAGTCCTCAAACTTGGCAACTTTAAGACTTGTGGACTTCAACTCCCAGAGTTCTTTGCTGGATGGAGAATTAGCAAAAGCTTCAGAAGAGAAGGATTTAGGGGTAGTGATTTCTGACAGTCTCAAAATGGGTGAACAGTGTGGTCGGGCAGTAGGAAAAGCAAGTAGGATGCTTGACTGCATAGCTAGAGGTATAACAAGCAGGAAGAGGGAGATTGTGATCCCGCTATATAGAGCGCTGGTGAGACCACATTTGGAGTACTGTGTTCAGTTCTGGAGACCTCACCTACAAAAAGATATTGACAAAATTGAAGGGGTCCAAAGACGGGCTACAAGAATGGTGGAAGGTCTTAAGCATAAAACGTATCAGGAAAGACTTAACGAACTCAATCTGTATAGTCTGGAGGACAGAAGGAAAAGGGGGGACATGATCGAAACATTTAAATATGTTAAAGGGTTAAATAAGGTTCAGGAGGGAAGTGTTTTTAATAGGAAAGTGAACACAAGAACAAGGGGACACAATAGAATAGAATAGAATAGAATAGATTTTTTTTTTTTATTGGCCAAGTGTGATTGGACACACAAGGAATTTGTCTTGGTGCATATGCTCTCAACGTACATAAAATAAAATATACATTTGTCAAGAATCATGTGATACAACACTTAATGATTGTCATAGGGGTCAAATAAGCAATGAAGAAGCAATATTAATAAAAATCTTAGGATATACGCAACAAGTTACAGTCATACAGTCAACATACAGTTAGTTGGGGGAAAGATCAAAAGCAACGTGAGAAAATATTATTTCACTGAAAGAGTAGTAGATCCTTGGAACAAACTTCCAGCAGACGTGGTTGGTAAATGCACAGTAACTGGAATTTAAACATGCCTGGGATAAACATATATCCATTGTAAGATAAAATACAGGAAATAGTATAAGGGCAGACTAGATGGACCATGAGGTCTTTTTCTGCCGTCAGTCTTCTATGTTTCTATGTTTCTATGAAGTCCACAAGTCTTAAAGTTGCCAAGTTTGAAGACCTCTGCAATAGGGGACAGTTTTAACACAACCCTTTTTAAAAACACAATTGTCTCATGTCACAAACTGTTTTTCGTACAGATTGAGAAGCTGATTTTCTCTTGTTATAAAAGAGAAAAGAATAAAAGTCAGAGGAAAAGATTTTCTCCACATTGGCTTATTGGCCTAAGACAGGAGTCCCCAAACATGGGCAAATTTAAGACCTGTGAACTTCTGGCTTTATTAAAAAGTACTATTGCTAACATGTTGTGAGCCGCCCTGAGTCTAAGGAGAAGGGCGGCATTTAAAAAATTGAATAAATAAATAAATTATTGTGATTAAAAAAAAAGACTTGTAGACTTCAACTCCCTGAGTTCTTTGCTGGATGGAGAATTCTGGGAGTTGAAGTCCACAAGCCTTAAAGTTGCCAAGTTTGAATACCTCTGCTTTAAAACTTTTATAGTCAAACCTAAGTGCTAAAGCCCACTGCAACAATATCGCCAAAAAGGCTTCTAGAGTTGTTAACCTAATCCTACGCAGCTTCTGCTCCGGCTATCTCACACTACTCACCCGCCCAGCCCTCCTGCTCATCCACGCCTATAAGACGGGGGCCCTGAGCCACCCCACGGATGCCACTGAAGCAGCCACCCTCCTCAGCAAGTTTGCCTGCACTATCCGGGCCAGGAGGAACGACACTCCCATCCGTGGCCGCTATCTTAAAGGTATTTTTACACACACAGAAAAATCATCCATTCCCCCACCCCACCCCAGGAATGGTGTCCCGCTTTCCCCAAATTATAATCTGGTCACTTTAATCTTGGGGGTGGGTTCATATCCTGCGGGCCATGTCTGTGTTGTAGATAAACCGGCTCAGCCTTTGTCTTGTTAGATTGTTAATATCTCCTGGGGGGGCAGGGAGCTGAGGCTCTCAGTTTATCTCTAGAAACATGTTTCTCCTTTAGGGAAAATACAATATTCTGCCTTTTTAATATTTCCTAGAATATTTCATTTTCCTAGGAGAGGGGTGGGTGCTACTTTCCCACAGTAGGAAATTTCCTTGTTTGCTTCTTTCCTTGTTTGCTGGAGTTGTTATAACGCCAATGCAGCAGGACTTCAAGAGACTAATATTCCCTACCTACAGTAAAACTGAAAACCACTACAAGAACTAACAAATGACAGCAAGAAGTACCATACCCCGTTTCCCCGAAAATAAGACGTACCCCGAAAGTAAGGCATGTCAGAGGTTTTGCAGAATTTGCTAATATAAGGCACCCCCCGAAAATAAGGCGTAGTCAAGTTTACATACGATACGGTGGAAAAACATACGGTACCATTCAAAGCTGTTCATAGCGGTACCGTAATAATGTGGTGTCCCCTGCTGGCCCCTTCCATCGCTTTGTACCATCCAGTACAGCAGACACAGTCTGCTGCTGTCTCACCGCCATTACAGTCTCCATTACAGTCTCCATTACAGTGCGTAGACTGTAGTTCCTCTGGTGGCCAGAAGCTGCAATAGCGGGAGTATACTGTTGTACCATATAAGTGCCGTCGTTTGTGTGTGTGGGTGCCATACTGACAGGTACCGTACCATAATCAGTGTACCGTACAGTACATTTTCTTTAGGGGTGTCAGCTTTTCTGCCTGTGAATTTGTCTTATTTAAGAAATATAAGGCAGCCCCCGAAAATAAGACGTAGCACAACTTTTGGAGCAAAAATTAATATAAGACAGTGTCTTATTTTCAGGGAAACACGGTAGTAGGAAAATTTACTCTGAAAAAAGGCAAAGCCACAGAGAATAAAAGCAGAGATGTCTTGGTGGGACCTCGTGTAACTTTTGTTTTGGTTCCGTGCTAAACCCAGTACTTTTTAATAGCTTCATTAATGATCTAGATCAGTGATTTTCAACCTTTTTTGAGCCGCGGCACATTTTTCACATTTACAAAATCCTGGGGCACACCACCAACCAGAATGACACAAAATGACACTCTAAGAAAGTCCATATTATACATATCATCCCCCCCTTGTGTATGTGTGTGTGTGTATACACACTCTTGAACCATTTCCAAAAACAGGTGAGGGTTGGGGGGGGGTTCCCTCTCTTATTCTTTGGGTGCTTTTTATCATATGCTTTAAATCAAGAGTCACTTCTCTCTCTCTTTTGTTTCTCTCTTTCCTCACATTCTCTGTCTCAATCATTTTCTCATTTCTCTTTTTTCTCCCTTTTTTTCTCCCATTTCTCTCTCTCCCTCCCTTCCTCTCCTTCTCTCTCTCTTGCTTTCTTTCTCTCTCTCTCTTGCTTTCTTTCTCTCTCTTTCTCTCTTGCTTTCTTTCTCTTTCTCCCTCTCTCTCTTTCTCTCTGTCTCTCTCTCTTTCTTTCTCTCTCTCTCTCTTGCTTGCTTTCTCTCTCTCTTGCTTTCTTTTTCTCTCTTGCTTTCTCTCTTTTGCTTTCTTTCTCTTTTTCTCTCTCTTTGTCTCTCTTTCACTCTCTTTGTCTCTCTTGCTTTCTCTCTCTCTCTTGCTTTCTTTCTCTCTTTCTCTCTCTCTTTCTCTCTTGCTTTCTTTCTCTTTCTCTCTCCCTCTCTCTTGCTTGATTTCTCTCTGTCTCTCTTGCTTTCTTTTTCTCTCTCTTTGTCTCTCTCTCTCACTCTCTTTCTCTCTCTTGCTTTCTTTCTCTCTCTCTTGCTTTCTTTCTCTCTTTCTCTCTTGCTTTCTTTCTCTTTCTCTCTCGCCCTCTCTCTTTCTCTCTGTGTGTGTCTCTCTCTCTTTCTCTCTCTCTCTCTTGCTTGCTTTCTCTTTCTCTCTCTCTTGCTTTCTTTTTCTTTTTCTCTCTCTTTGTCTCTGTCTCTCCCTCTCTTTCTCTCTCTTGTTTGCTTTCTCTTTCTCTTTCTCTCTCCCCTCTTGCGGCACACCTGATCATGTTCCACAGCACACTGGTTGAAAAACACTGACCTAGATGAGGTAATAGAAGGGGAACTAACCAAATTTGCAGATGGCACTAAGCTGGCAGGAATAGCCAATACCACAAAGGACAAACTCAGGCTTCAGAGGGACCTTGACAGACTTGTACACTGGGCCCAAACAAATAAAATGAAATTCAATGCAGAGAAAAGTAATATCCAACATCTAGGTAAGAAAAGGCGTACATAAAACCAAAGGCATACATAAAAACTGGGTGAAACCACACTCAATAGCAGCAACTGCGAGAGGGATCTTGGAGTCGTGGTGGACAACCAACTAAATATGAGCCAGCGATGTGCAGCAGCAGCCAAAAAGGCCAATACAATCTTGAGTTGCATTAACAGAGGGATGGAAATCTAGGACTAGGGAGCTACTAATACCATTCTATAACGCCTTAGTTAGACCACACCTGGAGTACTGCATCCAGTTTTGGTCACCACACTACAAAAAAGACATTGAAACTCTAGAGAAAGTACAGAAGAGAGCAACCAAGATGATAAGGGGACTAGAAACTAAAACATACAAAGAGAGATTGCGGGAACTGAGCAAGGCCAGTCTAGCAAAGAGAAGGACCAAGGGAGACATGATAGCAATCTTCCAATACTTGAGGGGCTGCCACGGAGAGGAGTGGGTCAGGCTGTTTTTCAAAGCACCATAAGGCCAGACAAGGAATAACAGATAGAAGCTGACCAAGGAGAGATTCAACCTTGAAATAAGGAGGAACTTTCTGACGGTAACAGCAGTCATCCAGTGGAACAGAAGTTGCCTGCGGAGGTTGGGAGAGCTCCAACACTTGAGACTTTCAAGGGGAGATTGGACTGCCATTTATCCAAGGGCATGGGGTGAGCTATCATCAGTATGCAGATGATACCCAGCTTTACATCTCCACCCCTTGTCCAGTCAGTGAAGCAGTGGATGTGATGTGCCGGTGCCTGGAGGCTGTTGGGGTCTGGATGGGTGTCAACAGACTCAAACTCAACCCGGATAAGACGGAGTGGCTGTGGGTTTTTCCTCCCAAGGACAATTCCATCTGTCCGTCCATCACACTGGGGGGGGGGAATTATTGACCCCCTCAGAGAGGGTCTGCAACTTGGGCGTCCTCCTCGATCCACAGCTCACATTAGAGAAACATCTTTCGGCTGTGAGGAGGGGGGCGTTTGCTCAGGTTCGCCTGGTGCACCAGTTGCGACCCTATTTGGACCGGGACTCACTGCTCACAGTCACTCATGCCCTCATCACCTCGAGGCTCAACTACTGTAATGCTCTCTACATGGGGCTATCTTTGAAAAGTGTTCGGAAACTTCAGGTCGTGCAGAATGCAGCTGCAAGAGCAATCATGGACTTTCCCAAATACGCCCATGTTACACCAACACTCTGCAGTCTGCATTGGTTGCCGATCAGTTTCTGGTCACAATTCAAAGTGTTGGTTATGACCTATAAAGCCCTTCCTGGCATGGGACCAGATTATCTCAGGGACCGCCTTCTGCTACACGAATCCCAGAGACCAGTTAGGTCCCACAGAGTGGGTCTTCTCCGGGTCCCGTCAACTAAACAATGTCGCTTGGCGGGACCCAGGGGAAGAGCCTTCTCTGTGGCGGCCCCGGCCCTCTGGAACCAACTCCCACCAGAGATTAGAATAGCCCCCACCCTCCTTGCCTTTCGTAAGCTTCTTAAAACCCACCTCTGCCGCCAGGCATGGGGGAACTGAGATACTCTTTCCCCCTAGGCCTTTACAATTTTATGCATGGTATGTTTGTACGTATGTTTGGTTTTATAATAAGAGTTTTTAACTGTTTTAATATTGGATTGTTATATGCTGTTTTTATTACTGTTGTTAGCCTCCCCAAGTCTACAGAGAGGGGCGGCATACGAATCCAATAAATAGATAGGTAGATAGGTAGATAGGTAGGTAGGTAGATGATAGATAGATAGATAGATAGATAGATAGATAGATAGATAGATAGATAGATAGATAGATAGATAGATGATAGATTGATTGATTATCCAAAATGGTATAAGGACTGCTGCTTAAACAGGGGATTGGACTAGATGACCTATAAGGTTTCTTCCAACTCTAATAAATAAATTAAAAAATCCCAGTATAAGCCAGGGTGAGAACTCTAGCTTATTCTAGTTTTCGTCCCTTGCAACTCAAGTGACTGGAGCTGCCAAATAGATGTTTGACTCCATCTCTGATGACCATCCTTTTGGGAAAAGACCTGCCTCCTTTCTTAGTCATCAGCCTCAGGGATGAGCTGGCCCTGCAGTGACTCAAATTCCCAGCTCGCAGTTCCAACCCATCTAAATGGGCTTCAATGGTGAAGATGATTAGGGTGGTGGAATAAGAAATTTGAAGTTCTTGTTGACTCTCCTCTAAAATCCAACATGATGGTAGATATATAATAAATGAATGCACTATGGAACCCATCCATACAACCCTATACAACAGTGTTTCCAAACCTTTTTTGAGCCGCGGCACATTATTCATATTTTCAAAATTCTGGGGAACACTGAACGGGGGGGGGGGGGGGCGGCTAAAGAAAAGTTTGGACAAAAAAAATATCTCTTCCTCCATTTCACTCTATTTCTCCCTCCCTCTTTCTCTCTCTTCCTTCCTTCCCTTCTTTCTCTTTCTCCATCCCTCTTTCTTTCTTCCTCTCTTTTTGCTCTCTTTCTCTCTCCCTCCTTCCCTCCCTCTATGTCTTTCCCTCTCCCTCCTTCCCCCCTCTTTCTCTCTCTCTCTTGCTTTCTTTCCCTCTCTTTCTCTTGCTTTCTTTCTCTCACATTCTCTCTCCCCTCCTTTTTCTCTCTCTCTCTTTCTCTCTCGTTCACCACGCCAGCAATAGAGAGAAAAAGAAAGAGAGAGAGAGAGCCAGAGAGAGAATGGAGGGCGCCGCTGTCTTCGCCTCCGCCCGCCGGCTCTGCAGCTAAGAGGCAGCAGCCATCAGCCCCCTCGCCCTCCCAGACGTCCCCAGCGCCCAGCCACGCACCGCCTCCCGTTAGCCCGGCCAACTTTTCCCTGCTGCCGTTTTCTGTTCATGACGCAAAGCCACACAGTCCCGGACTCCCGGATCGCTCACTTCTCCGGCCAGCAAGCCGGCTGCCTGGTGCGGAGCTTTCCTGGGCAGATGGCTTTGCTGACCGGAGAAGCGAGCGATCCGGGAGTCCGGGACTGTGTGGCTTTGCGCCATGAAGAGAAAACGGCAGCAGGGAAAAGTCGGGCTAATGGGAGGCGGCGCGTGGCCGGGCGCTGGGGACGTCTGGGAGGGCGAGAGGGTTGATGGTTGCTGCCTCTTAGTTGCAGAGCCGGCGGGCGGAGGCGAAGACAACGGCACCCTCCATTCTCTCTCCGGCGGCGGAGGAGAGGGGGCAGATAGTGCCCCAAGACAGGAGGCGGCAGCGGCGAGTGGGCGGATCGGGCGGGCAATGAGGCAGGGCAGAGAAGCCAGGGGCACGTTTGGCCAGAGGCACCGTGGGGAGGCAGGGGCGGCCGCGGCTCCCTTTACTCCTACTGCCGCACCTCCCCGCCCCTGTCTCCTTTTTCCCGCCTTCCTTCATTGGGGCCCAGCAGGAGAGCGCCGGAAACAGCTGCATCGGGCAGCAGCCGGGGGACAGCTGCGAGTGGGAGCTCCAGGTCGGAGGCACTGGCGGTCCGGCACTGGCAGCGCCCAGCCCAGCTGGAGCTTCCAAAGACTTCGTGGCACACCTGGCCGTGTCTCGGCACACCGGTTGGGAAACGCTGCTATACAACACTGTTACCAATCTGGGACTTGACCAACTAGTACCAAACAATATTAGACTCAACAGCTGCCTAGACCTCATATTATACAATAGAAAAAGTGCAATTTGTGGACTTCAAATAAAATAACCATTTTCCAACAGTGACCACAGCATGATTAACTTCAGCCTCAACCTATGCCACTCTAGGAATCACCCTAATAATGTGACACCCAAGTGCAACTTTTTAAAAGCCAACTATGAACTCATAGACGCTGATCTCTCAACTCTTGATTGGCAAACTCTATTCTCTGGCAGTAACACTGTTGATGACCTCTACAACATATTCTTGCTTGAAGTCAATAGAATTATCAGACTATATGTACCACTAATAGCTTCCATAAGCAAGAAAAACAACCTACCCATCTCAATAAGAAAACTACAATCCAAAAACAAAACAAAACAATCTCTCTGGTGGAAAAACAAAAAAGGCCATGTAACCAACTTCAAAAGCTGCTACAAAAATATATGCCACCAAATAAAGACAGAATCCTTCAAATATCACAGCAAACAAGAGGAAAACCTCCTGTGCGCCAAATCTAACAGTGCCTTCTACAACTTTGTAACTAACAAACTCAAGGACTCAAGACACATCCCACTAACTAAAAGGACCCAACCACAAAGAATGCTACAATGAATGTACCAAAGCTAACCTCTTCAACATATTCTTTGGCTCAGTCTTTGTAAACAGCAACGGCTCATCCCCAAAATTCCCTAATCGCACTTCAAACACTCACAACGACTTAACACAAAGAGACTTCACGGAACACAATGTTGAAAAAGCACTACGCGACCTTAAACCTTCTCTATCAATTGGGCCTCGCATAGAAACATAGAAGATTGACAGCAGAAAAAGACCTCATGGTCCAACTGATTTGCCCTTATATTATTTTCTGTATTTTATCTTAGGATGGATATATGTTTGTCCCAGGCATGTTTAAATTCAGTTACTGTGGATTTATCTACCACGTCTGCTGGAAGTTTGTTCCAAGTACCTACTACTCTTTCAGTAAAATAATATTTTCTCATGTTGCTTTTGATCTTTCCCCCAACTAACTTCAGATTGTGTCCCCTTGTTCTTGTGTTCACTTTCCTATTAAAAACACTTCCCTCCTGGACCTTATTTAACCCTTTAACACATTTAAATGTTTCAATCATGTCCCCCCTTTCCCTTCTGTCCTCCAGACTATACAGATTGAGTTCATTAAGTCTTTCCTGATACGTTTTATGCTTAAGACCTTCCACCATTCTTGTAGCTCGTCTTTGGACCCGTTCAATTTTGTCAATATCTTTTTGTAGGTGAGGTCTCCAGAACTGAACACAGTATTCCAAATGTGGTCTCACCAGCGCTCTATATAAGGGGATCACAATTTCCCTCTTCCTGCTTGTTATACCTCTAGCTATGCAGCCAAGCATCCTACTTGCTTTCCCTACCGCCTGACTGCACTGTTCACCCATCCTTCAACTGCACTTCAGCTGTCATAAGAAAGGGGGGGTAGGTGTTTGGGATTTGGGAGGGTCCCAAATTTATTTGCTAGAGGGGCCCTAGTAAGCTTTGTTTCTTCTGATGAAGGACAGGGGAGTTTCGTTTCTCCTGAGAAGAGGTGATAAGGGGTACGTGAGTGGTGTGCATTCCAAAAGCATGATGTGACGGTAAAGATGTGTCCACCTGATAGAGATGGACAATGGGCATTGGCTGCTTTGCCAAGGGGGGGAATCAGGGTTACTTTTTTGGGGGAGGGCTATAACATTTTCTTTATTTTTCTTCCATACAATAAAACAACATGAGCAGTAAAAAACGCAGAATCAATGCTTAAAATAATAATTACTGATATTTCTTTGATACGTTAAACATTCAGAGAAAAAGAAAAGGCTAATAATCCCCTCCAACTCTGTTACTGTTATAAGTTGTCCTGAGGTACAGAAGTGCTGGCTTCCACCAATCGTAGCTAGCCTGTGAATTAGAAAAAAAGAGCTGCCCAGGAATCTCTTTGCACGGGCAGCTGAATGCTGACTCAGGAGTTTTTCCTGACTTCTGCTGCCTGGCAAAACAAAAAACCCTCCATGTCAGACAGCAGTCTGAAAGCTTCTCTTTCAGTGCACCGATCTCTCAGCAAACATCACAGCTGGTTAGAGCTCAGCCCAGCCCAAATGTTGACTCTGTGTCCGTGCAGGGAGCCACATCCCCCCAGGAGATTCTCCCTCCCCTGCAACTGAATTGAAGGAGAACACAGAGTGACGGACAAAGAGTAACGGCTCTGGAGTGGTTTCACAAGCCGGGCTGTACCAGATGTTTTAGTTTGTTTGTTTGTTTGTTTGTTTGTTTGTTTGTTTGTTTGTTTGTTTGGTTGGTTGGTTGGTTGGTTGGTTGGTTTCTTTACTTACTTACTTACTTACTTACTTACTTACTTACTTACTTACTTACTTACTTACTTACTTACTTACTTACTTACTTACTTACAGAGTGAAGGCTCTGGAGTGGTTTCACAGGCCGGGCTGTACCAGATGTTTTATTTTATTTGTTTGTTTGTTTGTTTGTTTGTTTGTTTGTTTGTTTGTTTGTTTGTTTGTTTGTTTGGTTGGTTGGTTGGTTGGTTGGTTGGTTGGTTGGTTTACTTACTTACTTACTTACTTACTTACTTACTTACTTACTTACTTACTTACTTATTTATTTAGATAGTTAGTTAAATAGTTAAATAGTTAGTTAGTTAGTCCAATACACAATGAGGGTTTTAGGGGGTGTACACATAGTAAAATACATGATGAAGGTTATAGAGGATATACTCATAGTAAAATATATCTGAGAAAGAATAGAAGAGAAGATATAGTAATAAAACATATCAATGAAAGAATAGAGAAAGGATATAGGAATAGAAGAAAGGTGTATGAGATATAGGAGAGCAATAGGACAGGGAACGGAAGGCACTCTAGTGCACTTATACTCGCCCCTTACTGACCTCTTAGGAATCTGGATAGGTCAACCGTGGATAATCTAAGAGTAAAGTGTTGGGGGTTTGGGGATGACACTATGGAATCCGGTAATGAGTTCCACGCTTCGACAACTCGGTTACTGAAGTCATCTTTTTTACAGTCAATTTTGGAGCAGTTAATATAAAGTTAAAATCTGTTGTGTGCTCTTGTGTTGTTGTGATTGAAGCTGAAGTAGTCGCCGATAGGCAGGGCGTTGCAGCATATGATCTTGTGCGCAATACTTAGATCATGTTTAAGGCATCTTAGTTCTAAGCTTTCTAGGCCCAGGATTGAAAGTCTAGTCTCATAGGGTATTCTATTTCGAGTGGAGGAGTGAAGGGCTCTTCTGGTGAAGTATCTTTGGACATTTTCAAGTGTGTTAATGTCTGAGATGCGATATGGGTTCCAAACAGATGAGCTGTATTCGAGGATGGGTCTGGCAAAAGTTTTGTAAGCTCTGGTAAACAGTGTGAGATTTCCAGAGCAGAAACTACGTAGGATTAGGTTTACAACTCTTGAAGCCTTCTTGCCTATGTTGTTGCAGTGGGCTTTGGCACTTAGATCTTTTGTTATTAGTATTCTGAGGTCCTTGACCGAGTGGGGATTATCTGTGATAATTTGCTTATTAATGTTCAATAACTGGGTCCTGGGGAAGAGGACGGAGGCAACAAGCCACCCTCTGAATGAGCTCGGAAGCCAAGGATATCATTACGCTACATTCCAACGCTACAACCTTTTGGTTATTTACTGCTCCAACCACTTTGTGTGTCGGTAATGGGGTGATGCCACTCCGGAGCGGCTTGAAAGTGCTCTCGGGCAAGCTGACCTCAGCAAACTGAAGGCAGGAGGGCTGGCTGCCCAGAAGTGCACCAGGTCAGGCAAGGTGAATTCCTGGCAAAGGGAACCTGCTCTTCGCCAGGAAGATGGGCAGTAGATGCCAATGGGTGCAGAGCCAATACCTGAGAAGCAGCTCTGTGCCTGGAAAGACTTCGTCAGTGGATCATTGTGCATGCCACTGAAAACACCCTGTTTCTGGGATGGATCAGGAGTCTGAGAAAAACCTCTATTCCTGAGAATGTTCATTTGGAATTTGTTTATTGATTGATTGGTTGGTTGGTTGGTTGATTGGTTGGTTGGTTGGCTGCTTGGTTGATCGGTTGGTTGGTTGGTTGGCTGCTTGGTTGATCTGTATGGTCTGGAGGACAGAAGTGAAAGGGGGGACATGATCGAAACATTTAAATATGTTAAAGGGTTAAATAAGGTTCAGGAGGGAAGTGTTTTTAATAGGAAAGTGAACACAAGAACAAGGGGACACAATCTGAGGTTAGTTGGGGGAAAGATCAGAAGCAACTTGAGAAAATATTATTTAACTGAAAGAGTAGCAGATGCTTGGAACAAACTTGATGGGGTTGGTCAATCCACAGTAACTGAATTTAAACGTGGCTGGGATAAACATATATCCACCCTAAGATAAAATACAGGAAATAGTATAAGGGCAGACTAGATGGACCTTTTTTAATAGGAAAGTGAACTCAAGAACAAGAGGGAACAATCTGAGGTTAGTTGGGGAAAAGATCAGAAGTAAGGTGAGATATTGATAAAATTGAACGGGTCCAAAGACGGGCTACAAAAATGGTGGAAGGTCTTAAGCATAAAACGTATCAGGAAAGACTTCATGAACCCAATCTGTATGGTCTGGAGGACAGAAGGAAAAGGGGGGACATGATCGAAACATTTAAATATGTTAAAGGGTTAAATAAGGTCCAGGAGGGAAGTGTTTTTAATAGGGAAGTGAACACAAGAATAAGGGGGCACAATCTGAGGTTAGTTGGGGGAAAGATCAGAAGCAACGTGAGAAAATGTTATTTTACTGAAAGAATAGTAGATGCTTGGAACAAACTTGGCGGGGTTGGTAAATCCACAGTAACTGAATTTAAACGTGGCTGGGATAAACATAGATCCACCCTAAAATAAAATACAGGAAATAGTATAAGGGAAGATTAGAGGGACCATGAGGTCTTTTTCTGCCATCAATCTTCTATGTTTCTGTGTTTCTATTGATTGTATTTATACGCAGCTCATTCCAAAGCAGACTCCAAAGCGAGCCCCCACCGAAAAGGCTAATTCCTCTTGGCCCCACCAAGCGACATTGTCTAGTTCAGAGGTCTCCAACCTTGGCAATTTTATGAGGTATGGACTTCAATTCCCAGAATTCCTCAGCCAGCACAGCTGAGGCATATGCATAGCTTAGATGGCTGAGGAATTCTGGGATTTGAAGTCCACATCTCATCAAGTTGCCAAGGTTGGAGACCTCTGGTCTAGTTCAGTGTTTCCCAACCTTGGCAACCTGAAGACATTTGGACTTCAACTCCCAGAATTCCCCAGCCAGCAAATGATGGCTGGGGAATTCTGGGAGTTGAAGTCCAGATATCTCCAAGTTGCCAAGGTTGGGAAACACTGGTTTAGTTGACAGGACCTGGAGAAGGCCGACTCTCTGGGGCCTAACCGGTCGCTGAGATTCATACGGCTGAGATTCATACGGATTCTATTTACCTTCCCCACCGATTCACATCGTGAGGGAAGTACATATATTACGTGTGCGCATCATATACCAGAAATGACCCTCTACACATGTGCAGTACCTTTAAAAAGCATCTGTTATCAAATGAAAGGAATGTTATAGTTTTTAAGCACAGAAAGAAGATAATATAATTTCAATTCTTAATAATAACCTCCCCCAACCCGTATTGATATTGTTATAATTAGATCAAAGGCATACAAATGCCTTTCATCTAGTTAAATGCAAAGAGGAGTGGCATACAAATCTAATAAATAATAATAATAATAATAATAATAATAATAATAATAATAATATGAACCAATATTTTGTTTTCCTTGTTGTATGAAGAGAAATAAATTTGAAACTTTCCTCGTAAAGGGCAGTCTTATTAAAATGAGGGTTTAAGAAACATGAACAACATAAGTAAAAATGTAAGAAATGAACTGAAGCTCTATGGCATAGTTTTAGTAGAAAAAAGCAAGTAGCCAAGAGAAATTTTGATAGCTAATAGCATTTTGAACCCGAAGGAGAACAGACAACAATCTTTGAAATCCAGATGACAAAATGAGAAAAGGAGGTAGCGCGAGATAAACGATGTATACCAAAACAAAACAGATAAAGAATTAAGAATTTTGATTAAGAATTTGGCAATTGATTTTATATTGTATTGTATTCTAATTTGAAGGTATGTGAATTTGTATTCCTGTAAGGCAGTGTTCCCCAACTCTGGCAACTTGAAGATATTTGGACTTCAACTCCCAGAATTCCCCAGCCAGCATTTGCTGGCTGGGGAATTCTGGGAGTTGAAGTCCAAATATCTTCAAGTAGCCAAGGTTGGGAAACACTGCTGTAAGGCGTGGAGGGAAAAAATTTAAAATTTATAACCCCTCCCCAAAAAGCATCTGTGCATGTGCAGAAGCAAAAAAACAAGATGGTGGTGCCTAGGGCGCCAAGAGAACTGATTCAGGGTGGCATGGCAGGCCTGAGTTACTGCCAGTTCTGGCAACCCAGGCCGCCATGTTACAACAAGCTCTGTAGAACTGGTCCAAACTGGCAGGAACCCACCTCGTGAGTTAGTCCCATTTAAGGCTGGTAAGATACTCGTCTCTAGTTCACAGCTAGCCAACCAACTTCCCTTTCCCAAGACCAAAGAGATTAAATCTGGGTTTTTTGATTGGGGGGGGGGAAGACAAAATTCAGAATGATAAAATGCGTAATTGCATTTGAAAGTAAATTGGTTATGTCAAATGGAATTAAAATTAACCGCAGGGCGCCTTAACTGGATTATTGCACCCACAGCTCCCTTACCAGAGGACTAATTTATTCATGTGCCATGTATACAACCCCAAATCAATTACACTAGGCTTGGAAAGGCTACTACCGTGTTTCCCCGAAAGTAAGACAGTGTCTTACTTTCTTTTTATCTCCAAAAGCCCCACTATGTCTTACTTTCGGGTTATGTCTTATATTGCAAAAACGGTGCGCGCTGGAGTCAGAAAAAGACAGACAGACGGGGAGGGAGCCGGCCGGCCGGCGAGTCCCGGAGTGCGCTGCCAGCTGGGAAGGAAGGAGGGAGGGAGGCGGCCCCCGCCCCCGCTGCTTTCCCCGCCGCGCCGCTCCCAAGCGCCTTCCTCGCCCTCGCCGCCTTCTCGCTCTCCAGGTCCAGCTAGATGAGAGGGAGGCGGCAATACCCCCATGTTTCCCTGAAAGTAAGACATATGTCTTACTTTCGGGGTACGGCTTATATTAGCCGACCCCCCTGAAACCCCCGAAACGTCTTACAATCGGGGGTGTCTTACTATCGGGGAAACAGGGTATGCACCTTTTATTACGCTAGCTGATGGAAGACTACAAAATGAATCTACGCAACAAGCAAGTGTTATCACTAAAGTTCAAACTATACTATTAAAGACTATTAAATAATGTGAGATATATACTCAAAGGTGGCAGCTCTTCATGCTGGTCAGAGGAAAAGGAAGTCACCTAAAGCAGGGGTCTCCAACTAGGGCAATTTTAGCACTTGTGGATTTCAACACCCAGAACTCCCTGGGAGTTGAAGTCCACAAGACTTAAAGTTGCCAAGGTTGGAGACTTCCAGTGAAGAGCTGCAAAAATTTTTATCACCACGCTGTGGGCATGGCTTATTTTGTGGGTGTGGCTTGCTGGCCATGTGACCAGGTGGGAGTGGCTTGATGATCATGTGAGTGGGGGGGTGGCTTAAAGGTCATGTGACTGGCTTAAAGGTGGCCAACTTGACGTCACTCATGTCAAGGGTTTGGGTTAGGGTGCTTTGCCTCTCCTCACCTCAAAGAGATACAATTTATTTATTTATTTATTTATTTATTTATTTATTTATTTATTTATTTATGTATTTACTTACTTACTTACTTACTTACTTACTTACTTACTTACTTACTTACTATTTATCTATCTATGTATCTATCTATCTATCTATCTATCTATCGATCGATTGATTGATTGATTGAATTTGTATGCCGCCCCTTGCCGTGGACTCGGGGCGGCTAACAACAGTGACAAAAACAGAATGTAAAAATCCAATACTAAAACAGCTAAAAACCCTTATTTTAAAACCAATCATACATACAAACATTCCATGCATAAATTGTAGAAGCCTAGGGGGAAAGATTATCTTAGTTCCCCCATGCCTGACGACAGAGCTGGGTTTTGAGGAGCTAACGAAAGGCAAGGAGGGTGGGGGCTATTCTAATCTCTGGGAGGAGTTGGTTCCAGAGGGCCTGGGCCGCCACAGAGAAGGCTCTTCCCCTGGGTCCCGCCAAGCGGCATTGTTTAGTTGATGGGACCCGGATAAGACCCACTCTGTGGGACCTAACTGGTCGCTGGGATTTGTGCGGCAGAAGGCGGTCCCGGAGATAATCTGGCCCGGTGCCATGAAGGGCTTTATAGGTCATAACCAACACTTTGAATTGTGACCGGAAACTGATCGGCAACCAATGCAGACTGCGGAGTGTTGGTGTGACATGGGCATATTTAGGGAAGCCCATGATTGCTCTCGCTGCTGCATTCTGCACGATCTGAAGTTTCCGAACACTTTTCAAAGGTAGCCCCATGTAGAGAGCATTACAGTAGTCGAGCCTCGAGGTGATGAGGGCATGAGTGACTGTGAGCAGTGGCTCCCGGTCCAAATTACTGAACATCCAAAATATACTATTTAATTCTATGTATATATGCTATATGTGTAGATGCATATTACACACAGGCACACAAAAATATACACTATCTACTATATAAAGTGTATGTGTGCACACACACACACACAGAGTTCTTCTAAAATTATACACATTCAACCTCATTTACTGCAATAGGAAAAACATACCCAGAGCCCAGAAGGGGGAAAAAGAGTTGAAGTCCACCCATCTTCAAACTGCCAAGGTTGAAAAACACTGATTTAGAGGACTGCCATCTTGTGGTTCCAGGTGAGAAAAGCAGTCGACAGGATTTTAGGGAATAAAAGGTAGGAGAAGATGGAGGAGATTATATTGCCAAGGAAAGCACATGGGATTGTCCATCCCATAAGGGCACCGTGCTTGATGGAATGAAATAATTTTCCTAATTCTTCATGGACTGCATCCCAGCGACCAGTTAGGTCCCACAGAGTGGGTCTTCTCCGGGTCCCGTCAACTAAACAATGCCGCTTGGCGGGACCCAGGGGAAGAGCCTTCTCTGTGGCGGCCCCGGCCCTCTGCAACCAACTCCCCCCCAGAGATTAGAATTGCCCCCACCCTCCCTGCCTTTCGCAAGCTACTTAAAAGCCACCTCTGCCGCCAGGCATGGGGGAATTAAGATTACTTCTCCCCCTAGGCCTTTACAATTGTATGTATGGTATGTTTGTATGTATGTTTGGTTTTATATATTAAGGGGGTTTTAATTCGCTTTTAGTATTGGATTATTATTGTATACTGTTTATGATTGCTGTTAGCCGCCCCGAGTTTTCGGAGAGGGGCGGCATATAAATCCAATAAAACTAAACTAAACTAATATTACAATTATAAACAGCACTTCCGTGTTGCCATCTTTAGAAAGAAACTGGTACAGTCCTCATCCAGAAATCATAGAAAAATAGAAGACTGACAGCAGAAAAAGACCTCATGGTCCATCTAGTCTGCCTTATACTATTTCCTGTATTTTTTCTGAGGATGGATATATATTTATCCCAGGAATGTTTCAATTCAGTTACTGTGGATTTACCAATCACGTCTGCTGGAAGTTTGTTCTAAATACCTACTACTCTTTCAGTAAAATAATATTTTCTCATGTTGCTTCTGATCTCTCCCCCAACTAACTTCAGATTGTGCCCCCTTGTTCTTGTGTTCACCTTCCCTCCTGAACTTTATTTAACCCTTTAACATATTTAAATGTTTCAATCATGTCCCCCCTTTTCCTTCTGTCCTCCAGACTATACAGATTGAGTCCATTAAGTCTTTCCCGATACGTTTTATGCTTAAGACCTTCCACCATTCTTGTAGCCCATCTTTGGACCGGTTCAATTTTATCCATATCTTTTTGTAGGTGAGGTCGCCAGAACTGAACACAGTATTCCAAATGGGGTCTCAGGAGTGCTCTATACAGCGGGATCACAACCCCCTTAAACACGGGTTTGTCTTCTCACTAGCTCAATAGACAATGTGCAGTTTAGAGTGGAGACTGATAAACATCTCATGTCACCTTACTTACAAGAAAAAATATTCATTATTACAGGAAAAAGGTAACGGAATAGAAGTTGGTGCAGGGTAACCTGGAAGCGAAGTGCTGAGAATAATCTGAGAAATCATATCCAAGGTCCCAAACATTAAAGAAGTAGAACATCACCTCCTTGCCTCTGAACTTCTTATAGTTCGTCCGTATCCTGGGCAGCTGATCATGGATTCTGAGGATTGAGAGATGGGTGAGGGCTGGTATCCTGGGCCAGTATACCTGGTACCCAGGTCTGATAGCAAGGAAGTCGGAGAGGATGTGGGGTCAGAGGGTGAAAGCCAACCAGGACCTGTTGCACCTCCAGAGGTGCCCATGAGTCACTCAGAAGAAGAGGAGAAGCAAACAAAGCATTTTCCTTTCTCTGAGAGCTTGGATAGGGAATTATTATTATTATTATTATTATTATTATTATTATTATTATTATTATTAGTATTTATTGGATTTGTAAGTCACCCCTCTCCGCAGACTCGGGGCTGCTAACAACAGCAATAAAAAATTATATAACAAAATCCAATACTAAAAACAGTTAAAAACCCATTATTATAAAAACCAAACATACATACAGACATACCATGCATAAAATTGTAAAGGCCTAGGGGGAAAGAGTATCTCAGTTCCCCCATGCCTGGCGGCAGAGGTGGGTTTTAAGCAGCTTTCGAAAGGCAAGGAGGGTGGGGGCCATTCTAATCTCTGGGGGGAGTTGGTTCCAGAGGGCCGGGGCCGCCACAGAGAAGGCTCTTCCTCTGGGTCCCTCCAAGCAACATTGTTTGGTTGATGGGACCCGGAGAAGACCCACTCTGTGGGACCTAACTGGTCACTGGGATTCGTGCAGCGGAAGGCGGTCCCTGAGATAATCTGGTCCGGTGCCATGAAGGGCTTTATAGGTCATAACTAACACTTTGAATTGTGACCGGAAACTGATCGGCAACCAATGCAGACTGTGGAGTGTTGGTGTAACATGGGCATACCTTGGGAAGCCCATGATAGCTCTCGCAGCTGCATTCTGCACGATCTGAAGTTTCCAAACACTTTTCAAAGGTAGCCCCATGTAGAGAGCATTACAGTAGTCGAACCTCGAGGTGATGAGGGCATGAGTGACTGTGAGCAGTGACTCCCGGTCCAGATAGGGTCGCAACTGGTGCACCAGGCGAACCTGGGCAAACGCCCCCCTCACCACAGCTGAAAGCGCCCAGAGAAAAGAAACACTCCCTTCGCTCTGGGCAGCCCAGAGTGAACATAGCATTTTCCTTTCTCTGGACGCTTGGAGTTGGAATAAACCACTTCGCTGTGGTGACTCCCTCGCGCTGCCTCCCATACATCCGGCACAAGGTTGCCTCTCAGAGCATCTGGGCGTGGAGAAGCAAAAGGGGTCGCTTCACCCCGGCCAGATCAACTCGGCTTCAGCCACACCAAGGAGTCACCACAGTGAAGGAAAGGCGCCAGCTACAAAGCGAGGGAGAGGAGAGGGGAGCCCTTCAGCATGGGAAGGAAGAGGAAGCAGGTAGCAGCAGCTGCTGCCTTTCGGTCAAGGGAGTGGGAGGTTCCCCTCTCTCGCCTGCCTGGGTTTCTCTCTCTGTCGCAGTGTATGGGAGGCAGCCTCACGCCGGGTGTATGGGAGGCGCGTGCTTCTCCTCACCGCCTCAGAGTCCCTCTTTTTTTAAAGCCGTAAAGTTTTGGATTTTCTTTGATTCCCCTCACGTCACCTTCTTCCTTCAGTAGTGACTGTCCTCCTCCTCCTCTTCTTCCTCCCCCTCCTCCCACTCAATTTCCGAGCTTTTATTTCTTTCCTAATGGATTTGCACGCATTATTTGCTTTTACATTGATTCCAATGGGCAAAATTGCTTCTACGTACAAACTTTTCCACTTAAGAACCTGGCCATGGAACGAATTAAGTTCTGAAGTAGAGGTACCACTGTACTGGATTTGAGAAACACGAAGAGCAATTCATTGATGACTGACATTTCGAATGACCTAAGTGCTAAAGCCCACTGCAACAATATCTAGAGTTGTTAAACTGATCCTATGCAGCTTCTGCTCAGGCAATCTCACTCTACTCACAAGAGCCTACAAAACTTTTGCCAGACCCATCTTAGACTACTGCTCATCTGTCTGGAACCCATACCACGTCTCAGACATCAACACCCATGAAAATGTCCAAAGATATTTCACCAGAAGAGCCCTTCACTCCTCCACTCGAAACAGAATACCCTACGAAAATAGACTTACAATCCTAGGCCTAGAAAGCCTAGAACTACGGCGTCTAAAACATGATCTGAGTATTGCCCACAAGATCATATGCTGCAATGTCCTACCAGTCAATGACTACTTCAGCTTCAACCGCAACAACACAAGAGCACGCAACAAATTCAAACTCAATACGAACCGCGCCAAACTTGACTGTAAGAAATATGATTTCAACAATCGAGTTATCGAAGCGTGGAACTCATTACTGGACTCAATTGTGTCAACCCCTAACCCCCAACATTTCTCCCTTAGACTATCCACGATTGACCTCTCCAGGTTCCTAAGAGGCCAGTAAGGGGCATACATAAGTGCACTGGTGTGCCTTCCGTCCCCTGTCCAATCGTCTTTCCTTTCTTTCATCTATCTTATATATTCTCTTCCTGTCATATTTCCTCTCCTATAAGCCCACTTTCACCCTTTTTATATTATCACATGTCTATTTTCTTGCTATGTACTTGTGTATTGGACAAATGAATAAATAAAATAAATAAAAATAAATTTCCTTTCCCATGGAAATTAATCCCCCTTGCGATTTGGCTGGTTGTGTTGTAATATGCCAAAGTCGCCACTGGGTGGCAATATTGCCTTGCTTGTCAAAAAGTATTCAGGGATGGAACAATTAAATGAAATGCTGAAATATGGATTTAGGGCTTGGCCAAACACCGGCTTTTGAAGCCGAACCAAGACCAGGTTTCTCCTCCGTTTCGAACAGAGAAAAAGCTCTCAATTTTTAACCCAAACTGCTAACAACGTGTTTTGCATATATTTAGCTCATTTGGGGTTGAAAATCTTTCTCGGTCTCTGAACAGAATATAGTAATTTATCACGATTTTTATGAGACAATCCCAACCCCCTCACTGTCGTCAATTACTATTGAACATAGAACAAAGAATCAAAGGCAGCAAGGGAATCCATAATTATATGACACTCTGTGATAAGAAATACCCTTTCCATTAACATACTTTTATTGTCTAATGTCATAATGAAGGTGGCCTCAGAACAAATTTGAAATCCACGCAGCTAAAATACATTCCATTAATTCACTTTTAGAAGCTGGGAAATACGTGGTAAATTAGCAATTTAAATTTAATTTAAATGCCAGGTATTTCCCAGCTTCTTAAACTGAATTAATGAGATGTCACTCAAGTTTTATAGGAGCGGCTAGTTTAAGAATGCTGCAAAATAAACAGCAGCTAAATCCATCAGTCAATATTTGGGAATATTTTCAAAGAAGCATGCAATGGCTGGTTCATGTGAGCATTTAAAACCAACACATTAATGGGGATAGATGAAGAATTGATGATATATACTGTATATACAGTAATCCCTCGCTATTTCACAGTTCACCTTTCGTGGATTCGCTATTTCACGGGTTTTCAAAGGGGGCTTAAATCCATTAAATCCATTACAAATTCATAAAATTCTTCTACAGTATTACTGTACTCTATTAAAGAAACTGGTAGGATATCACATGTAGTTCCAGCTGAGAAACATTATAGAACGACTGTTTAATGCAAAGGATGGGTTTTAAAAGTCCAAATACTCATTAACTACATAAAAATTATCTTTCCTCTACTTCACAGAAATTTGTTTTTCACGTGTAGTCTTGGAACGCATCCCCAGCGAAAAACGAGGGATCACTGTATATATATTTACTGAACTATAAAATGGAGGAAGAAATAATCAATGATTGATTGGGCAAAAAACTATGGGTACAATATAGAATTAGATAAAAACGAAAACTTTGGGACAGAAATTATAAACTGACAATTCTCTTCGCTTACAAAGATAAAATGTTTTACAGATGGCATTTAGAAACATAGAAACATAGAAGACTGATGGCAGAAAAAGACCTCATGGTCCATCTAGTCTGCCCTTATACTATTTCCTGTATTTTATCTTACAATGGATATATGTTTATCCCAGGCATGTTTAAATTCAGTTACTGTGGATTTACCAACCACGTCTGCTGGAAGTTTGTTCCAAGGATCTACTACTCTTTCAGTGAAATAATATTTTCTCATGTTGCTTTTGATCTTTCCCCAAACTAACTTCAGATTGTGTCCCCTTGTTCTTGTGTTCACTTTCCTATTAAAAACACTTCCCTCCTGAACCTTATTTAACCCTTTAACATATTTAAATGTTTCGATCATGTCCCCCCTTTTCCTTCTGTCCTCCAGACTATACAGATTGAGTTCATTAAGTCTTTCCTGATACGTTTTATGCTTAAGACCTTCCACCACTCTTGTAGCCCGTCTTTGGACCCGTTCAATTTTGTCAATATCTTTTTGTAGGTGAGGTCTCCAGAACTGAACACAGTACTCCAAATGTGGTCTCACCAGCGTTTTATATAAGGGGATCACAATCTCCCTCTTCCTGCTTGTTATACCTCTAGCTATGCAGCCAAGCATCCTACTTGCTTTTCCTACCGCCCGACCACGCTGCTCACCCATTTTGAGACTGTCAGAAATCACTACCCCTAAATCCTTCTCTTCTGAAGTTTTTACTAACACAGAACTGCCAATGCACTTTACCACCAGGAACATTGGCAAAAATGTTCAGTAGCCAGTCCGCCAAAGGCTGAAAATGTACTCAGACCCTGGGCACCTACTATCATGAGTAAAAGCTCACTCTAAATGCTAACAATAGGAGCATCCAAGAAAACAGAGAGACAAGACAAGTGAGGTGAAGATGCCAGTGAGAACAACTATCAGGATACAGCTTAGTTTGGACCATGGAGAAAGTAAAAAAAGAAAAAGACTCTCTTAATTCATGACATAGATAGGCAGCTTTCTTGTCAACATGGCAGAAATGTTTGGGCATTCCACTTCCCAGTCTCCACATCCTGGGGATCACCTGGTGGTCTCTCATCCCAGAAACAGTTTGATATTTGTTTTGCCTTAAAGTTTTGGATTTTTTTGATTCCCCTCACCTCACTTTCTTCCTTCGGCAGCGACTGTCCTCCTCCTCTTCTTCCTCCTCCTCATCCCACCCAAATTCTGAGCTTTTATTTCTTGCCTAATGGGTTTGCACACATTATTTGATTTTGCATTGATTCCTACGGGAAAAATTGCTTCTACTTACAAACTTTTCTACTTAAGAACCTGGTCATGGAACGAATTAAGTACTTAAGAAGAGATACTACTATATATAGAAATAAATATAAATAATCTTATGAAACATATGACACAGAACTATTAAACATGTTTATTGATATGTAAATTGGAAAAAAATAAAATTAAAAAAAGAAAGAGAGTTGAAAAGCAAAGCTTCTGGTGAAAACGTTTTATGGCCCCAATATTCAGGAATATTCTGTGTATGATATGACTGTGTGTATGTTTTTTATATATTGGGGTTTCTTGTTTTTTAGACTTTTTAAATTCCTTGTGTGTCCAATCACACTTGGCCAATAAAATTCTATTCTATTCTATTCTATTCTATTCTAGATTTGTTATTATACAGTGATACCTTGTGTTACAAACTTAATTGGTTCCAGGACAAGGTTCTTAAGGTGAAAAGTTTGTAAGACTAAACGATGTTTCCCATAGGAATCAATGGAAAAGTAATTAATGTGTGCAAGCCCAAAATTCACCCCTTTTGCCAGCCGAAGCACCTGTTTTTGCACTGCTGGGAATCCCCTGAGGCTCCCCTCCATGGGAAACCCCACCTCCAGACTTCTGTGTTTTTGCAATGCAAAAACGAGTGCTTCGCTGGCAACGGAAGTCTGGAGGTGGGGTTTCCAAGCGAAGGGAGCATCAGTGAAATCGCAGCATCGCAAAAACACCAAAGTCCTCAAAAACCCACCTCCGGACCTCTGTGTTTTTGCGATGCTGTGATTTCACTGAGGCTCCCCTCACTGGGAAACCCCACCTCCGGACTTCCGTTGCTAGCGAAGCGCCCATTTTTGAGCTGCTGGGATTTTCCTGCTGGGATTTCCCTGCAGCATCACAAAAACACGGAAGTCCGGAGGTGGGGTTTCCCATGGAGGGGAGCCTCAGGGGAATCCCAGCAGTGCAAAAACGGGTGCTTCGCTGGCAACAGAAGTCCGGAGGCGGGGCATCCCAGGGGCAGCAGTGGGCTTGTAAGGTGAAAATAGTTTGTAAAAAGAGGCAAAAAAATCTTAAATCCTGTTGTGGTTCAGCCTGAGGCTGCTCAGGGACCAGCTGTGTCTGTGCTGGCTCCATGCCCAGAGGAGGAGGACAGCGAAGAGGAGGGGGCTGAGCAGTCGGATGGGGGAGGGGAAAGTCAGGAATGGGACGAAGGAGAACAGCATGAGAGCCCTGGGGGGGGGCTCTCCCCAGCCAGTAGCTTGGAGTCATTAGGGGATGAAGCACAAGCCGTCATTGACTTGCGACAGAGACGTTCAGATCAAAGAAAGGAGCAATTAAAGAAGTATTATCAGCACTGAATTAGGAACAGCTGGGCTTGGGTGTGGTCCTCCTTAGCAGGGTTTAAAAGGCAGGCAAGCCCTTGAAGCCTTGTGGAGTGTTATCAGTTGGAGTTACGGTGACCTGCTTTGTTCTCGGCGTCTCTGTTCCTGGCTTGTGGCCCAGCAGTTTGGAAAACCCATGGGAGGTGTAGGTCTGCTATCTACAGCCTCGTCTTGGCAGCAAGAATCCTGTATTGCTGCATGGACTTTTGCCTTCATGGATATATTTGAAGATACAGCGTTTTCCTGTTTGTAAGGACATTTTCTGTTACCTGTGTTTTTCTTGAATTTTATAAACTGCCTTTGCCTTTTACCGGTGTGTCTGGCTTCTCTTTTTGGGTTGGTCTTGGCTTCCGGAGTGACCCAGACAGAACAAACCCCGGGTTTGTATCTCGAAAAGTTTGTATGATGAGGTGTTTGTAAGGCGAGGTATCACTGTATATTGTTTTTATCATTGCTGTAAGCCACCCCAAGTCTACGGAGAGGGGCGGCATACAAATTTAATAAATAATAATAATAATAATAATAATAATAATAATAATAATAATAAACTCTGCTCCCTCCAACCCTTAGACCACAAAACCCTTTCAGTCAGTCATCCTAGGTCCTCAAGAAATGGCCTTTGAAAAGCCCTCCTGGAGAACTGCAGGGACAAGTCTCTTCCTTTGACAGACAGGAGGACTTTCCTTGGGAATCCCAGGAAATTAATTCCTTTCTCCTTGGCAGACAGCCTGCTGCAATATGTAGTCCAAATTAAATGCCCTAGTTGACGCTGGTTAGCAAAGGCTTTCCTCCAATAACTCTTTAACAGGATGGATGGATGGGAAGGGTAGGGAGGGGGCAACAGGCCTTAAAAGCAAAGCCATGTCCACTGAATATCAAGGGCATTTTCACAACCTTGAAAGCAGCGGAAAGAAGATCGCCTGGAGTGGCCACTATTGTCTCTTACACAGGGAAGTGAATGCCAACCGATTGACAGATAAGAGCTTGCTCTTTCACCGCTTATGTTTAATTGCCCCTCTCCCCTGGTTTCCAAGGCAAGACCTCCCCCTCCCCTGCACCTTTTTATACATTTTTGATATTACCCGTCTATTCTATCACCGTCAGCTGTTTCCTGTATCTGAATCACTGCCCCTCGTCTGCCTCTCTTCATGCACAAAAGCATGTTTTTCTGTCTCACCTCCTACTCCTTCCTGGCTCATGTAGAACCTCCATTTTCCTCCTTTCAAATTATTATTATTATTATTATTATTTATTGCATTTGTATGCCGCCCCTCTCCGTAGACACGGGGCGGGTAACAACAGTAGTACAAAACAGCATGTAAATCCAATACCAAAACAGTAAAAAAAAAAAACTTATTTGTAAAACCAAACATACATACAAACAAACATACCATGCATAAATTGTAAAGGCCTAGGGGGAAAGAATATCTCGGTTCCCCCATGCCTGACAGCAGAGGTGGGTTTTAAGGAGCGAGGAGGGTGGGGGCAATTCTAATCTCTGGGGGGAGTTGGTTCCAAAGGGCCGGGGCCACCACAGAGAAGGCTCTTACAGCGGGATCACAATCTCCCTCTTCCTGCTTGTTATACCTCTAGCTATGCAGCCATGCATCCTTCTTGCTTTCCCTACCGCCTGACTGCACTGTTCACCCATTTTGAGACTGTCAGAAATCACTGCCCCTAAATCCTTCTCTTCCGTCATGCGCACACACGTCCCCAAGCAAGATTTAGTTTCCTGCATAGACACAGAAGCAAAATCTTTCTTGGGTGCGCGCGCACATTACGAAAGCACAGAGCTGCGCACAATTAGCCATACTACCAGGAACCCACCACTGAAGGCATTCCCAATCAACTTTGACAATGGTCTCAAAATAGTTTTCCATTGCCTACTTATAGGATTTGTTTAAAAAACCAACGTTTGCCTTCTCAGGCTAGCTTACAGCTCTGGGATTCTCAGATGACCCCAACAGGTCTAATCCTGCTTAGCAGCTGAGATCAATCAAGGACAACTCAGTGGCCTTGGTCAGTGGTCAGTCTGCCCCAGGGGAGTCAGGCCAGGCCACTTTTGGAGCTGGCCAAGGTGCTGAACGGCTGGAATGGAATCTTCTGCTACAGGAGAGCAGGGGTCTCCCTGCTTGGCAACTTTAAGACTCCTGGACTTCTTAAACCTATGTGCCAACCACCTGCCATCTGTTTTGTTAAACTAATATTTTTGATATATTCTTCCTGTTTCATTAAGTTTAGCTTATGCTTAAATGCAATTCGAGCTTCATATGTTTTATTGTCCTTTGGATTTTTTGGGAGTTTGTATTCCGATTGTTTTATATCTTTTATTATTTTGTTATATCGCTGCCACTTTTCTTTATTTATATTTATATTTATATCTATATATCTATATACTGTATCTATATATCTATATATATCTATCTCTATCTCTATCTTTCTATCTCTATCTCTATCTATATCTACCTACCTACCTACCTACCTATCTACCATCTATGTATGTATGTATGTATGTATGTATGTATCTATCTATCTATCTATCTATCTATCTATCTATCTATCTATCTATCTATCTATCTATCCATCTATCCTGCTCAAAAAAATAATGGGAACACATCATATATATGAATGAATGAAATATTCTCATTGAATACTTTGTTCTGTACAAACTTGAATGTGCACAACAGCATGTGAAATTGATTGTCAATCAGCGTTGCTTCCTAAGTGGACAGTTTGATTTCACGGAAATTTGATTTACTCGGAGTTATATTGTGTTGTTTAAATGTTCCCTTTATTTATTTTGAGCAGTGTATTAACTGATCCCTAGCATCCTGGACATAAACTGTTTGAACCCCTCCCTCAAAATGTCACTATAGAGCACTATAGAGTTCTGTATACCTCGCTGGCTAAATGTGAAGAAAAATAGAGCTGCCCCCCTTTGAGTTCTACCATGAATAAGTAATAACACAAGGCATTTGGGGGGCGGGGGGAGGCCTTTGTGCTAAACTGATATGTTCATATTTCTCAATGGCATATTATCCATAGATTTAATCTCTTCCCTCACTCCCACATGTCAGTTTAGGCGGAATTCAGAAAGGAAGAAGAAGCTATGACTCAGAAAACGTTAAAATGTTCCTCAAATTCTTGACGATTCTATAAAGATACGAACACCTTGCTAATGATGCATTCCTTTTGTGTGGGTACTTTTTTTTTTCCAGAAAAATTGACACCGTCAATTACATTATTTGCATTAATATGATTTCCCCTTCTTCTTTTTGAGCTCCGACATCATGGTAGAGGTATTAAAATACGTGCCTGTGAAAGAGGTTTGCATTCATCTCTTTTCAAAGTCTTGTTAGACACAGACATTTGAAAGGGATTGCTCAACACCTGATATTTAGCTCCACCAGTTAGCTTTCCATCATGCCATCGACAGTGAGAATATGGAAACAAATAGCTCTCTTTGTGAATCCAACATGAGTTTTACTAACTGCCTCTGAGTTCAATATTCTCATTTCTTTTCCTACTTTGACTGATTTACAGAAATGCAGGAGAGCCCCCCCCCCCCGAACTGCAAAAAAACCCAACAAATTACTGCCAACCTGCCTTCCATTGAGGACTTGTATACTGCCCAATTCAAAAAGAAGGCCATGAAAATATTGATAGATCTCTCGCATCATGGACACAAACTGTTTCAAGGAGGCTCTTCTATGACTTGTGGACTTCAACTCCCAGAATTCCTGCGACAATCATGCTAGCTCAAGAATTCTGGGAGTTGAAGTCCACATGTCACAGAAGAGCCAACTTTGCCTACCCCTGACCTAAAGGAATAGCAGCTAAATTCTGTTCTATTTATGCCGGTGGTTTTAATGCTAGACTTGGGCCAAATGACAATGACCTTGTTATATTTGGCTAGAGTAATTGTTTGTTTTCATCTAATGGTTTATTTTGTTTTTAGTGTTGTATATCAATCATAAGAGAATTCATTATGATGGTTGGTGACTCAAATGATGCCTAAACTCAATTCAGCAATATTAAAAGAAATCTTTAAAGTGGGCGAGGGGAGAATTAAAAGAACAATATACATATTATACTGGTACTGGCAGATTTGATTTAATTATTATGTCTCCAAATTACCTTGTTTAAATTTAACACCCACCCGGTGTCACTTCCCTCTCACTGTGAAACTGCTTTCTAAGGCTTCAGTACGTTGTCCTGAACAAACCTGGCCTTGAGCAACTCTCCACCCCATGTCCAGTCAACAAAGCAGTGGAAGTGATGTGCCGGTGCCTGGAGGCTGTTCGGGCCTGGATGGGTGTCAACAAACTCAAACTCAATCCAGACAAGACGGAGTGGCTGTGGGTCTTGCCTCCCAAGGACAATTCTATCTGTCCATCCATTACCCTGGGGAGGGGGGAATTATTGACCCCCTCAGAGAGGGTCCGCAACCTCCTCGATCCACAGCTCACATTAGAGAAATATCTTTCAGCTGTGGCAAGGGGGGCGTTTGCCCAGGTTCGCCTGGTGCACCAGTTGCGGCCCTATTTGGACCAGGAGTCATTGCTCACAGTCACTCATGCCCTCATCACCTCGAGGCTCGACTACTGTAACGCTCTCTACATGGGGCTACCTTTGAAAAGTGTTCGGAAACTTCAGATCGTGCAGAATGCAGCTGCAAGAGCAATTATGGGCTTCTCTAAGTATGCCCATATCACTCCAACACTCCGCAGTCTGCATTGGTTGCCGATCAGTTTCCAGTCACAATTCAAAGTGTTGGTTATGACCTATAAAGCCCTTCGTGGCACCGGACCAGAATATCTCCGGGACCGCCTTCTGCCGCACGAATCCCAGCGACCGGTTCGGTCCCACAGAGTTGGCCTTCTCCGGGTCCCGTCGACTAAACAATGTCGTCTGGCGGGACCCAGGGGAAGAGCCTTCTCTGTGGCAGCTCCGACCCTCTGGAACCAACTCCCCCCTGATATTAGGATTGCCCCCACCCTCCTTGCCTTTCGCAAACTCCTTAAAACCCACCTCTGCCGTCAGGCATGGGGGAACTGAAACATCTCACCCTTGCCCATGTTGTTTTGGTGTTAGATTGATTGTGTGCTTGTTTTTTTAATATTCTGGGGTTGTTTTTTATGAATTGTTTAGCTTAACATTGTAATTGGATTGGTGGGTATTGGATTTGTTATTATGTATTGTTTTTACTTTGTTGTGAGCCGCCTCGAGTTTGCGGAGAGGGGCGGCATATAAATCCAATAAATCTAATCTAATCTAATCTCCAATTTAGAGGATCTAGGAAAGTAGAGAGTGCATTGTCTACACTGTTTTCATGAATTTAGAGGCAACATTTGTCCCTTCCTAGAGACAAGCTCAACCACTGCTTCTACTAATAACGACCTATGAAAGTATTTCATCGCATGTTTGATACTCCGGCTTATTTTAGCCTCAATTTCTTTTTTAAAAAGAGAGAGATGGATGGATTTCACCAAGAGGGTGTTCTTGTTTCCTTCCTTACCAGATTTCCATCAGTTCTGTAGGCCAACTTATTTTGTTTACCAGATACACTGTTGTGGTTAGCTCTGGCCCAGCTCCTGCCCCAAGGACTGTGGATGTGGGGGAGACATCCACATGCTGCAGGCCTGTTTTGCCCCCCCCCAGTGGAATCTGCTGATGAAGGCTCCTCTGACCAAGAAGACATGAGTGACAGGGAGGAGGAGAGTGTGGCAGACAGCTCAGAAGGAGATCAATTATCTAGCTCCTCCTTGGATTTGGAACAAGAGTTAATGATACAGCCACACATGCGGAGAGCGATGCATAGGCAGCAACAACTGAGAGATTATTATCAAAGAAAATGAGGCCACCTGTGGTTGGGTGGGGCTGTGGTAATTAGTGAGGCTGCTATAAATAGCAGCCTGTGGGTTTGGCCATTGTGGAGGATTATCTGATTGTTGTGTTTCGTGACTGCTTTACTGACTTTGACCTTTTGTGTGCTGCTTTTTCCCCGCTTTGAAACTAAACCAAAGCAAAGTGTGTTTCACTTTGTGAAAGAAGGACTGTGAATTGCCTCACAGCTGCAAGCTAAGTATCACAGAACTGATAAGGGACTTGTACAAATTACCAGTTTGTTTGGAGACGAGTGCTCTTGGCTATACCAAAAGAGGGCTTAGTTTAAGCGACTTTTCATTATAAAGAACATTGTTTTGAATTTTCAAATGTGTGTGTGTGTCTGAAATTTGTACCTGTGAATTTTCGGGAGGAGTCTACCAGAGAGCCCGACAGAACATACACAAAATAAAATTGTTGTTTAGCAATTAATTTTGGATAATTTATGATTCAGGTAATATGACTGAAATGAATGAAGATTAAGATTTAGGTAATAATATATAATATACCAATGTAAATTAGTAGGCTGATGAAATATTTTTTTTTTTTTTAAAAAAAAGCTGTAGCAATAGTGTCAATGGGTCAGTTGGCAAATGTGCAAATCATTGAGTGTTTAAGACTTGATATACAATTGCAACTATGAAAGACGATATCTATATGTTTGTATAGGTCATTTTTTGTTTTTGTTCCTGTTTGTTTTGCGGTATTTATGTTTTTTTTCTTAATGTAAATAATTAATAAAGATCATTTTTAAAAAATGATTTCACTTTCCAAAGCTGGTGATCAACCCTGTTTCAGTCCTTCAATATTTTGATGATACTGTTGTGGCCCGCCAGACTCGGATGATGAGCAGGTTGAGGAGGAACTAGAGCCTACAGATTGAGTTCACTAAGTCTTCCCTGATGAGTTTTGTGTTTAAGACCTTCCACCATTTTTGTAGCCCATCTTTGGACCAGTTCAATTTTATCTGGAGAGGGGCGGCATACAAATCTAATAAATTATTACTAAATTATTATTATCAATATCTTTTTTTGGTGAGGTCTCCAGAACTGGACACAGTATTTCAAATGTGGTCTCACCAGCGCTCTATACAGCGCGATCACAATTTCCCTCTTCCTGCTTGGTTGCTGTTGTTTTTTTAATAAACTTAATTGATTTTCTTAAAATTGACAAACATACGAACACACACTTAACATAAACTTGGGGTTGCAAATACCCCACTTATTCAAGAGGTCAAATTGCAGTACAGAAAAAAGAATACATTGTTAATATGTTAAATCAACCTATTACTTCGAGTCTACGGAAAGGGGCGGCATACAAATCTAATAAATAAATAAATTAATAGATAGATAGATAGATAGATAGATAGATAGATAGATAGATAGATAGATAGATAGATAGATAGATACCGTAGATAGATAGATAAATAAATAAATAAATAAAGTGAAAAGAAGAAATTTTATGTTACCTCATTAAGAAAAAAAACCTAAACTTCATATCTAAGCAAAGTACAAACACAAAAATTAAGTCCTAACCATATTACTATTGTACATTTTTTTATTCTTCTTTTTGTCTATCCATGTATACACTTTATTCCAAATCACATAAAATACAGATTATTCTTGGTTATTTAACCGTCTTGTCATCATATCCATTTCAGCGCAGTCTAATATTTTCTTAATAACCTCCTCCTCTTTGGGAATACCTTCCCCTTTCCAATTTTGCGCATATACTATCCTGGCCGCTGTCGTTATGTGAATAACTAAATGTAAAATATCTTTCTTATATTTCTTCCTGCTTGTTATACCTGAATGTTATACCGGAACTTTGACAAATGCTGTGCCTCGGATTCTGATTTAATTTTGGATGCTTTTGGAACCCTGACATGCAGTTAACTCTTTGCAGGACTGTTGCCTGGACTTTCAGTGGGTGAATGCAATTAATTCACAAGAGGTAAATAAAGAGGGGTTTTTTTAATTGGCGAGGAGCCTGTTTCTTGCTTCTGCTAAGACTGGGTCAGAAGAGATAGAGCTACACCTATAAAGAAAACTTCTATAAACTTTTTTACAGATGGTACATGCCCTCATCAAGACTTGCAAAGATTTACCCGAAATTAAATGACACCTGCTGGAAATGTAAGAAACAGACAGGGACTTTTTTCCATATGTGGTGGTCCTGCCCCAAAATTCAAAATGTTTGGGAAAATGTTCATAGATGCCTTACAGAAACTACAAAGGAGAAGATAGAGTTTACACCAAAAAGTATGCTTCTTGGAATTTGGAAAAGACAATACCCCCAAAAAAAACTGCTTTATCTTATGACACATATAATCACCACGGTAAGAATCTCAATCGCGCAATTGTGGAAAAAAAGATTCCACCCGAAAATCTAATCATATAAAAAATATATAGATGTGCGGAAATGGACGAAATGACGAACTCAATTAAAGGAATAAAAAGTAAAGAAACCAAAAATGGCATGAATGGATCAGTAATAAAAATCAAATTTAACAATTGTACAGAGTATCAGTGTACGTATATATACACCAGGGTGATTCGACACGAAAATATGTAACCCTTCCCTGGTGCAGAGCTGAAGGGATTGGATACTGTAGCCTAGAGGTTAATTCTCTGCCTTACAAGGCAAAGGTTGCAGGTTCAAGTCCCAGTGGGTATGGCTAGCTGATGAGGCCAAAATAAGGCCGAAATAGATCTATCCTAGTCTACCTTAATTTTCAAATTCAGCAAAACACAGACACACACACACACACACACACACACACACACACATATATATGTATATATATATATGTAGGTAGGTAGGTAGGTAGGTAGGTAGGTAGATGGATGGATGGATAGATAGATAGATAGATAGATACATACATACATACATACATACATACATAGAAAACTAGTATAAAAATATAAAGACACACAGATAAATGAAACCACTATTTATGTTTAATTATTGTTTTCTATAGAATAAAGGGTATTTATTTGTTTCATATATGTGAATGTATACAGCCTAATATAAGACAATGTGTAAGGAAAGGTAATATAAAAGGTATGGAGTATGACTTGTTCAACAATGTTATTTTTTCTTTTTTAAAGCCAATAAAAATATTATTTTAAAAAGAAGAAGAGATAGAGCTACCTAAGATGAAACATCAAACCCCATGCCATGGGCTACCCAGAGGACCCACAAGCCATGCATTGCTCCAGAGCAAAATTGTGGTTTCATCCCAAGAAGCTTTCAAGCCATTGCAGAGGGTTAATGGCCTCTGCCCAGAACAAACTGAAGCGTTTACATATTTACTGTTCAATCTTCTGCTGTTTTGGGAAGAGAGGACAAAAATAGGTCACCGGTGCTATTCTGTGTCTTGCTAGCAGCAGGTGTGCCCCTCTGTCCCTGCCACTACTCATTTGTTGGTTCTCTGACTCACAGATATTCCTTGTCTTAGTGGAGGCAGACACTATCCCTAGGCAAGCCACAGGCTGGCCATCCATCAATTGCAGGTCAATCCGACTGTCCAAGCAGCCCCTGCAGGCCAGCTGTGTTTGTGACAGCAGCAGCCAGCTGTACGGCTTTCCCCTGGAGGGAAAAGAGAGCTTACCACTGACACAACAGGTGCGGAAGACTCTTGGCATACAATGGGCCTCGCCTTTGCCAGTTAGGGTGAACTGACTCTGTAAACTGCTTGGATAGTACTGAAAAGTACTAAAAAGTGGTATACAGGAGTGGACAAAAAAATGGAAACATTTGACTTCTTGGCATCATAATGTTTGAACATGTTCAAATCAATCAAAACTTGATATATTTTAATGTTTTTTTTAAAAAAAAAATCTGTTATTTGATAGGTTTTTTTAAACTACCTTTTTTTTTTTTACAGAAATTTAAAAGGAAATTTAAAAAGAAAGGGCAGACCTTCAAAGAGGGTCTTTCAAAGAGGCCAAATTGTTGGTGCTCAAATGGCAGGCGCTAGTGTAACAGAAAGTGCCCGAATGTTTGGCGTTTCAAGAGGTCATGTCTCAAAAGTCATGACTGCTTTTGAAAGAGAAGGGAAAACGTCCTCAGCCAAGCACTGGTCTGGTCGAAAGTCGAAGTTGTCTGAGAGAGACCGTCGGACTCTAAAGCGAATTGTTAGAGCGTCTCGCAAGACCGCAGCTCCTAAAATCACTGCAGAGCTCAATAGACCCGTACAGAACCCAGTTTCCACAAAAACTGTTCGAAGGGAGCTTCACAAATCTGGATTCCGTGGAAGAGCTGCAAGGGGTTTCCATTTTGTTGTCCACCCCCTGTAAGATTAAGTGATATTACTAATCTGCATGCTCTAGAACCGTGACGGTGAACCTATGGCACGTGTGACAGAAGTGGCATGCAAAACCTGCATGCATTCCACCAAGAACGCTCTGAAAAATGCCAAAAAATGACCTGAAAAACAGTGTGAAAATGGCCAAAGTTTATGGCACTATGCACACCAGGCAGGGGTTTATTTATTTATGTACTGTTGTGAGCCGCCCCGAGTCTTCGGAGAGGGGCAGCATACAAATCTAACATATTATTATTATTATTATTATTATTATTGTTGTTGTTGTTGTTGTTGTTGTTGTTGTTGTTGTATCTAGATGTCACTCATTTCAGAACGGACTCTTCCCACTCTCACCACCACCTGTGCGCTGTGAGCACAGCCTTTGTGTCTCTGGCATGAGTGTGCGCACACGTCCAAGCATGCAGAGGAAGCAAAATCTCACAAAGGGATATGTGATTTTGACGGGGGTTTTGCTTCTGCACATGCGCAGAAGCAAAATATCACTGTATCGGCTGCATACACGTTCCATTTTGTGCACTTGGCATGAAAATTGCTCTATAACAGTGATGGTGAAAGGATGGCACGGGTGCCAGAGGTGGCACCCAGAACCATATCTGCTGGCACGTGAGCCGTTGCCCTAGCTCAGCTCCAACGTGCATGTGTGTGCCAGCCAGCTGATTTTTGGCTCACACGGAGGCTCTGGGAGGGCGTTTTTGGCTTCCAGAGAGCCTCCGGGGAGATGGGGGAGGGCGTTTTTACCCTCCCCTCCGCTCCAGGGAAGCCCTTGTAGCCTGGGAAGGGTGAATTACGAGCCTACTGGGCCCACCAGAAGTTGGGAAACAGGCCACTTCAGATCTCCAGAGGGCCTCTAGGACAGTGTTTCCCAACCTTGACAACTTGGAGATATTTGGACTTCAACTCCCAGAATCCCCCAGTCAGCGAATGCTATACGAATACTATTGGGTGCCACATTGGAAGACCAAAAGACTAGGTGAGGAACAGATCTATGTGGTCGCTAAGGGTAGATGCCAACTTAGAGGCATACAATACGGTTGACTATAAAGCTGCTTTGAATGTTCCCATCTTGTCAGAAAGCATATCTGACAGTTGCAGCTTCCACGGAAACCCTGTCTAGCAAGTGTGGGCTCCCAAGGAACTCAACTTGACAGCTATTTTACAAGAAATTCAGTTTGCTAGACAATCATTATCACACGCGCACTCCTTGCAAAAGGCTGGAGTTTTGAGAAACAGAAGGCAGAGTCTGAGATGGCGAGGCACAATTTCTACAGCAGGCATTGGAATAACATCAGGAAGATAAAGAGTTTCTCCCACCGGGTGAGGTGGGGAAGGCCTTCTCAATTGCTGCCCCACATTTCTGGATCAGAATTTCTCTAGATACTAGATCTAATTAGCATCCTCCCAAGATGCTAAAGGGCCCTAAATACCTGGTTATTTGAGGACCCTGTCCATGATTTGAGTTATTGTTTTGTTCCTCCTTGTGGAGGAACATCTAGATGTATGTTGTTGTTAGTATGTCACGGTGAAAAACCTTTAACATACATTAAGCAGAGTTGTTGTGGGTGTAGGTAATGTGGGTTAGCCCGACAATGACTCAGACTTAGTATCAATGTATATAAAACAATTGTTCTGTCGGGCTCTGTGGTAGACTCCTCCCAAAAATTCACAGGTACAAATTTCAGACACACACACGTTTGAAAATTCAAAACTATGTCCTTTATAATGAAAATTCACTTAAACTAAGCCCTCTTTTGGTATAGCCAAGAGCACTCGTCTCCAAACAAACTGGTAATTTGTACAAGTCCCTTATCAGTTCTGTGATACTTATCTTGCAGCTGTGAGGCAATTCACAGTCCTTCTTCTTTCACAAAGTGAAACACACTTTGCTCTGGTTTAGTTTCAAAGCGGGGAAAAATCAGCACACAAAAGGTCAAAGTCAGTAAAGCAGGCATGAAACACAACGATCAGATAATCCTCCACAATGGCCAAACCCACAGGCTGCTCTTTATAGCAGCCTCACTAATGACCACAGCCCCACCCAACCACAGGTGGCCTCATTTTCTTTGATAACAATCTCTCAGTTGTTGCTGCCTATGCATCGCTCTCCGCATGCGTTGCTGTATCATTAACTCTTGTTCTGAATCCAAGGAGGAGCTAGATAATTGCTCTCCTTCTGAGCTGTCTGCCCCACTCTCCTCCTCCCTGTCACTCATGTCTTCTTGGTCATAGGAGCCTTCATCAGCAGATTCCACCGGGGGCAAAACAGGCCTGCAGCATGTGGATGTCTCCCCCACATCCACAGTCCTTGGGGCAGGAGCTGGGCCAGAGCTAACCACAACAAACAATATTATTATTTACAAATACACAGAATCAACAATGTAACTCTAATGGTTTACAAACCGCACACAGCCAGAATAATACAGCTCACAGGCAAAGATATCTCTAACAAAGTAACTCCCCCCAAAGGGAAGGGTGCTGGCGCCCTCTTATGGCCAACCAGTAATATTTCCTTAAAGGTACAGTCTTTATATTTTACAGACTAACGTTGCTAATTTACTGTATGGCAACACCCAAGTAGGTTATGTACCATGTACTAACAGTTGTGCTTTCATCAACATCCATTTGAGATGATATACTTTTAGGTACCTCATATTATCCAACTATTGTACCAAGTAGGTGTTTCAGAAATGATATTAGATATTAGGTCATAGGTCATCTAGTCTCATAGGTCATCTAGTCCAACCCTCTGCTCAAGCAGAAATCCCTACACTATTTCAGACAAATGGCCACTGACTGCCAAGGGTTCGATCCTCACCGGCTAAAGGTTCACTGAACCTTCTGAGGTCAGCAAATGAGGACCCAGATTTTTAGGAGCAATATGCAGGCTTTGTACATTGCTTAGAGAGGGCTGTAACGTTCTGTGAAGAGATACATAAGCCCTATTTTGGGGAGTCTCCACCCATCCTTATGGAGCTTGGCCCTTTTTCTCAAAGATAACGTTTCTTCCCTTCCATATTTAGCTTTGGAAGGGAGGGAGGGAGAAGGAGAGGAAGAAGGAGAGAGAGCACAATATTTTCCTCATTTTGAGTTAATATGTGGTATCAGTTATAATATACAAAGGTGAATCAGAGATAAGAAGTCATGCTATCTTATTTATATAATATGAAGTCTCCACCGCTGAGATCTGAACTTGGTTTTTTGCATAACAAGGTCACCCAAAGTTTTGTTGTCTTAAAAAAACACTTCTTGTCTTGAGAAAGAAAAACTAAGCCTTCTCTGATCCGCCCTTAATTAATCCGAGGATTAATTAATTAATATTGATTGTCTGCTGATTGCTTATTTGAACCCTATGACAATCAATAAGTGTTGTACCTCATGATTCTTGACAAATGTATCTTTTCTTTCATGTACACTGAGAGCATCTGCACCAAAGACAAATTCCTTGTGTGTGCAACCACATTTATTTATTTATTTATTTATTTATTTATTTATTTATTTATTATTTGGTCCAATACACAATGAGGGTTTTAGTAAAATACATGATGAAGGTTATAGAGGAGGCACTCAAAGTAAAATATATCTAAGAAATAATAGAAAAGAAGGTATAGTAATAGAAGATATTAATGAAAGAATAGAAGAAGAGATATAGGAATAGAAGAAAGGTATAAGAGATATAGGAGAGCAATAGGACAGGGGACGGAAGGCACTCTAGTGCACTTGTACTCGCCCCTTAGTGACCTCTTAGGAATCTGGATAGGTCAACCGTAGATAATCTAAGGGTAAAGTGTTGAGGGTTTGGGGAGGACAGGCTTCGACAACTCGGTTACTTGGCCAATAAAGAATTCTATTCTATTCTATTCTATTCTACCCTACCCTACCTTACCCTATTCTATTCTATTCTATTCTATTCTAATGTTTTATTTGCTTGTTTGGTCACTCATGAGAACCAGTATGCCACTCAAAATGTTTCCTATTCTATTAATTCTGCATATTGAGGTCTGAATGTTAGGAAGTTTAATGTTGCTCAGTGAAAAAAAGACACATTTTATTTAGACTCCAAGTCAAGACTCATTAGGCTCCCTCTCAGTATAGGGCTCAATTGAGCAAGTTGCATAAACCATCAACATTAATGGGTAGACTTGTTTTCCACGTCCATGCAAAAAAAAACCCACCCTCTGTGTTATTTTAAAAGCCTGCCTGCACATCTATGTGTTCTTTTAATGATTCCCACAAGTGGGGAAAATGTTATTTTAAGCAACCCTAACAAAATCAAAGCAACACGGTCAGTTTGCATCCTGATCAACGTCAATACAAATCAGCAGGAAGTGTATCTTAAAGCACAGAAAGAGGACTTTATTACAAAATCTGTCTATTTTTTGCTGCGCAGTGAAATCCACCCAAAGATATTGGACTTGTATCATTTTAAAATTTTAAACTTATGATTTCAGGATATTTTGATAATGTATCCATTATTTCATTGGTATAATCTCACATTTCTGCAACACTCCGCGGCCTGCACTGGCTGCCGATCGGTTTCCGGTCACAATTCAAAGTGTTGGTAATGACCTTTAAAGCCCTACATGGCATTGGGCCAGAATACATTTGGAACCGCCTTCTACCGCATGAATCCCAGCGGCCGATAAGGTCCCACAGAGTTGGCCTTCTCCGGGTCCCGTCGACCAAACAATGTCGTTTGGGGGGCCCCAGGGGAACAGCCTTCTCTGTGGCGGCCCCGGCCCTCTGGAATCAACTCCCCCCAGAGATTAGACCAGCCCCCACCCTCCTTGTCTTTCGCAAATTACTCAAGACCCACCTTTGTCGCCAGGCATGGGGGAGTTAGGATATTCCTTCCCCCTAGGCCGTTACAAGTTATGTATGGTATGTTTGTGTGTATGTTTGGTTTTTATAATAAGAGTTTTTAGTTGTTTTATTAAATTGGATTGTTACATGTTGTTTTTTACCATTGTTGTTAGCCGGCCCGAGTCTGCGGAGAGGGGCGGCATACAAATCCAATGAGTAAGTAAGTAAGTAAGTAAGTAAGTAAGTAAGTAAGTAAGTAAGTAAGTAAGTAAGTATAATAATAATAATAATAATAATAATAATAATAATAATAATAATAATAAACTATATAGGCTTCTTATTACAACCAAGAGTAACACTGTATCAGTCTTCTTTAACCAGATTTATTGAAAGCAAAAAAAAGTGAGGGAATTACATGGCATAAAACTTGGATAATGAAGATGTTTTCCTTAGCAGGAACACATTTAACTCTCAGGGATTTTTTTAGCTTCCTTAAGCCTGTTGCTAATTGCCTGTTGATGCCCTGGGGAAATCATTACTAGACTTCTAGATGAAAGAAAACTGCAGATGCTTCGTGCCTGAATTGATGTTTTGCAAATTTATTTTTCCCAGGTAAAGATAAAATGAGATGAGAGGAAAGTTATGCTCCAGTGTTATTTTTACAGGCAGGCGCAGCGTGTAAAGGAGAGATCGCTTTTTAAAGCACCTCCTCACCTTTTATTCCTGGCCCACCAACATACAGTAATACTGGTAATTATTAGAAATAATAATTTCCACACATTAGGGGGGGAAAAGAGATGATCAGAAAGGGACAATATATCTTGTCTCTCCCTTTTTAGCATTGATTTAATAGTATCTTGTATTTTCTCAACTAAGCAGTTTGCAAAATGCAGGGACTACAATTCCCATCGTTCCTGCATCGGACCAGAATATCTCCAGGACCGCCTTCTGCCGCATGAATCCCAGCGACCAGTTAGGTCCCGCAGAGTTGGCCTTCTCGGGGTCCCGTCAACGAAACAATGTCGTCTGGCGGGACCCAGGAGAAGGGCCTTCTCTGTGGCGGCCCCGACCCTCTGGAACCAGCTCCCCCCAGATATCAGAGTTGCCCCCACCCTCCTTGCCTTAAAACCCACCTCTGTCGTCAGGCATGGGGGAATTGAAATTTTCCCTTCCCCCTAGGCTTATAGAAATTAGACATGGTATGCTTGTATGTATGATTGGTTCTTTAAATTGGGGTTTTTTTAGATTATTTTTAATATTAGATTTCTTTACATTGTCTTTTTTATTGTTGTTAGCCGCCCCGAGTCTTTGGGGAGGGGTGGCAAATCAAATCAAATCAAATCACATCACATCACATCACATCACATCACATCAAATCAAATCAAATCAAATCAAATCAAATCAATCAATAAATCAGCGTAAAGAGGATGAAAACTGAAGGGAAAATTTGGGTTACACCAGATTTGGGAGGCTGTCCTCAAATGTTCTCAAACAACACAATGTTCTTTCAGCAATAATAAACACATTGGATATTTCCCCCAAACTGAAAAATGACATAATGCCCACTCTGAGCTCACCCAGATAGATCACTGACACTGTCTCTCCTTGGAGCTAAGTTTACTACTCAACCGAAAACAAAGACTTACAGATATTCTATAATGGAAACATCCGTGTTTTTTCTCTGATTATAAATATTCCAAGACAAAGACAAATGCACCATCAAAATGGGAATGCTGTTATTTGCCTTCAGCCTTGCTCCCTGCCTATTTATTCCTAATAAAACAATGCATTCCTAATAACACAACGCATCTCAGGAATCATTGAAAAATTTTTTTTAAAAAAACCAGTAATGTCTTTGGCAATCTCACACTACTTACCAGAGCTTACAAAACTTTTGCCAGACCCATCCTCGAATACCGCTCATCTGTTTGGAACCCATATCGCATCTCAGACATTAACACCCTTGAAAATGTCCAAAGATTGGAAATGTAAGAAAGAAATAGGAACCTACTACCATCAATGGTGGACATGTGGTAAAGCTAAAATATATTGGAAGATGATAGAGAAAATTATAAAAGAAACGGTAAAGCAGGAGGTTGAAAACACCCCGGAATTTTATTTATTAGGAATTACCAACCAGACCTACAAGAAAGAAATTTTATATTTAATTATACACATATTAACTGCGGCTAGAATCACGTATGTGCAAAATTGGAAGGGGGAGGAAATCCCCAAAGAAGAAGAAGTTATAGCAAAAGTATTAGATTGCGCTGAAATGGATATGATGACAAGACATTTAAATGATCAAGAAGATACTAAGTTTTATGAAGCATGGAACAATGTTTATAAATGGATAGATAAGAAAAAATAAGATATACAATCTATTTTTAGTTAACTTGTTGTATTTGTTTTTACTTGGGTAATATTAATACTAACATTAGTTCAAATTTATTGTTTAATGACTAAGGTAGAATTAGTTTATATATAAGAATTAGTTTATATATAAGTAATATAGCAAGAATTTTGGTTTTATATATATATTAGTAACAATGTGAAAAAACTTTAACTCAAATTTAGCAAATTTTTTTAATATTCAATATATATCTAATTATGTATTCTTTTTCTGTATTTGAATTTATACTTTCAAGATAAGCGGGGAAAATGTATCCCCATTTTGTGTTCAATGTTTGTATGTGTGTCTGTCTATTTTAAGAAAATCAATTAAAAAAAAAATTTAAAAAAAAAAGAAAATGTCCAAAGATACTTCACCAGAAGAGCCCTTCACTCCTCCACTCGAAATAGAATACCCTATGAGACTAGACTTTCAATCCTGGGCCTAGAAAGTTTAGTACTAAGTCGCCTTAAACAAGATCTAAGTATTGCCCACAAGATCATATGCTGCAACGCCCTGCCTGTCGGCGACTACTTCAGCTTCAACCACAACAACACAAGAGCACACAACAGATTTAAACTTAATATTAACCGCTCCAAACTTGACTGTAAAAAATATGACTTCAGTAACCGAGTTGACGAAGCGTGGAACTCATTACCAGACTCCATAGTGTCATCCCAAACCCCCAACACTTTACCCTTAGATTATCTACGGTTGACCTATCCAGATTCCTAAGAGGTCAGTAAGGGGCGAGTACAAGTGCACTAGAGTGCCTTCCGTCCCCTGTCCTATTGCTCTCCTTGCTCTCCTAATTCTACTTCAGTGGTATAATTTCCTCCTTTCAAATATGGAAAAAGGCTTCCTCTGCATTCTTTTTCCCCTTCTCTATCTTTTATGGATCTCTCCACTTCCAGCTGTTGGAAGTTTTCTGTATGCCCAGGACTGGTATCTAGATGGACAATCAGTTACCATATTTTTTGGAGTATAAGACGCACCAGAATATAAAATGCACCTTAGTTTTTGGGAAGGAAAATAGGGAAAAGAATCTGCTTACCAGGTATTCATCTGGATAGCGTCCTTAGCCAGCACATTATTTTATCCCCTGATTAGGGCTTTTAAAAAACTTTATTCGGAGAGAGTAACAATGAGTTTGCAAGCCAGTAAGAGCTGGGAACATTGTTTGTACCGGGTTAGGGATGGAAAGAAATATTCAGAGCAAGTAACGCAATTAATGTATGTATATATGTATGTATGTATGTATGTATGTATGTATGTATGTATGTATGTGTATGTGTATGTGTATATGTATGTATGTGTATATATATATATATATATATATATATATATATATATATATATATGTCACATGTTTAAGCTGAATTTGAAAATTAAGGGAGACTAGGATAGATCTATTTCGGCCTTATTTTGGCCTCATCAGCTAGCCATACCCACTGGGACTTGAACCTGCAACCTTTGCCTTGTAAGGCAGAGAATTATCCTCTAGGCTACAGTATCCAATCCCTTCAGCTCTGTACCAGGGAAGGGTTACATTTTGTGTCGAATCACCCTGGTATATTGAAGGAACATCACAGCTCCTGTTTTGCCTCTCGGCCCAACCCAGGGCCATTTTTATATATATATATATATATATATATATATATATATATATATATATATATATATATATATATATATATATATATATATTCTGTTACTATATTCTATATATTCTATATATTCTATTCCTATATATTCTATTCTTATATCTTCTTTTCTATTCTTTCTTAGATATATTTTACTATGAGTGTCTCCTCTATAACCTTCATCATGTATTTTACTATGTGTATATTGATATATACTCACTAAAACCCTCATTGTGTATTGGACAAAATAAATAAATAAATAAAAATAAATAAATTTAAAAAAAACCCTACAAAGACAGGGTTTGGAAAACATTCTTTGCAGAGAGTAACAATGAAAGAGCTTGCAAGTGGGTAAGAGCTGGGAACATTGTTAGCACCTGGTTAGGGCTAGAAAGAAACATTTGGAGCAAGTTAGACAAATGAGAAAAAACCTGCAAATACTTAGGGCCTGGAAAACATTCTTTGCAGAGAGTAACAATGAAAGTGCTTGCAAGTCGGTAAGAGCTAGGAACATTGTTAGCACCTGGTTAGGGCTGGAAAGAAACATTTGGAGCATGTTAGACAAATGAGAAAAAAACCTGCAAATACTTAGGGCCTGGAAAACATTCTTTGCAGAGAGTAACAATGAAAGTGCTTGCAAGTCGGTAAGAGCTGGGAACACTGTTAGCACCTGGTTAGGGCTGGAAAGAAACATTCAGAGCAGGTAGAGAATGAAAAAAAACCCCTATAAAGACAGGGTTTGGAAAACATTCTTTGCAGAGAGTAACAATGAAAGTGCTTGCAAGTCGGTAAGAGCTGGGAACATTGTTAGCACCTGGTTAGGGCTGGAAAGAAAAATTCAGAGCAGGTAGAGAATGAAAAAACCCCTAGAAAGACAGGGTTTGGAAAACATTCTTTGCAAAGAGTAACAATGAAAGTGCTTGCAAGTCGGTAAGAGCTGGGAACATTGTTAGCACCTGGTTAGGGCTGGAAAGAAACATTCAGAGCAGGTAGAGAATGAAAAAAACCCCCTATAAAGACAGGGTTTGGAAAACATTCTTTGCAAAGAGTAACAATGAAAGTGCTTACAAGTCGGTAAGAGCTGGGAACATTGTTAGCACCTGGTTAGGGCTGGAAAGAAACTTATTCGGAACAAGTTAGAGCAATGAAAAAATCCTGCAAGGTTTGGAAAACATTCTTTGCAGAGAGAAACAGTGAAAGAGCCTGCAAGGTAAGAGCTGAGAAGATCGTGAGCAGCTAGTTAGGGCTGGGGAAAAAAGCTACATTCAGAGTATAAGACCTACCCAAATTATCAGCCTCTTTTAGGGAAGAAAAAGGTGTGTCTTATACACCAAAAAATACAGTATGTATCCTCTGAAGACACATGCACTGCACACCAGGGGAGAAATTTAAAAATTTTCCCCTGTGGGCATGGCTTGGTGGGCATGGCAGGGATAGGATTCTGGGGCCAGGCATAGATGGTATTTGCCGGTTCTCCAAACTACTCAAAATTTCTGCTACTGGTTCTCCAGAACCTTTCAGAACCTGCTGGATTTTATACCTCCGGAACCGCCTGCTACCGCACGAATCCCAGCGACCGTTAAGTCCCACAGGGTTGACCTTCTCCGGGTCCTGTCGACTAAACAATGTCGTTTGGGCGGGCTCCATGGGAAGAGCCTTCTCTGTGGCAGCCCCAGCCCTCTGGAACCAACTCCCCCCGGAGATTAGAACTGCCCCCACCCTCCCTGTCTTTCGTAAACTACTCAAGACTCATTTATACAGCCAGGCGTGGGGGAGTTGCGATAGCTCTTCCCCCTAGGCCAGGGGTCCCCAAACCTTTTACACAGGGGGCCTGTTCAATGTCCCTCAGACTGTTGGAGGGCCGGACTATAAAAAAAACCTATGAACAAATCCCCATGCACACTGCACATACCTTATTTAAAATAAAAAACAAAATGGGAACAAATACAATATTTAAAATAAAGAAGAAGTAATAAGTAATTAAGTAATTAATAATTAAATAATAAAGTAATTTATACTTCTTTATTAACAAGTAAATTTAAACTTAAATCAACAAATTCCATTTCTCCTTCCTTCCTTCCTCTCCACTTCTCTCTTCCCTCTTCCTTTTCTCTCATTTGTTTCATTTTTCCTCTCCCTCGTTCTTTCCCTCCATCATTTTCTCATTTTTCTCTTTCTCTCTCTCTCTCTCTTTCCATCTCTCCCTCTTCCTTTCTCTCTCCCTCTCTATCTCTATCTCTCCCTCTTTCTCTTTCTTTTTCTCTCTCTGTCCCTCTCTCTTTCTCTTTCTTTCTCTCTTTCTCTCACTCAATCTCTTTCTAACTCTCCCTCTTTGAATCTCTCACACTTTCTCTCTCTCCCCCTCTCTCTATTCTCCCTTTCTATCTCTCCTCTTCATTTCTCTCTCCCTCTCTATTTCTCCCTCTTTCTCTCTCTTATTATATCGATCGGTAAAATCTCGTGTGCTGCCGCGGGCCGGTTAAAAGAGCTCAGCGGGCCGCATCCGGCCCGCGGGCCGTAGTTTGGGGACCGCTGCCCTAGGCCATTACAAGTCATGCATGGTATGTTTATGTGTATGTTTGGTTTTATAATAGGGGTTTTTAGTTGTTTTTTATTATTGGATTGTACATGTTGTGTTTATTATTGTTGTTAGCCGCCCTGAGTGTGCGAAAAGGGGCGGCATACAAATCCAATTAATAATAATTATTATTATTATTATTATTATTATTATTATTATTATTATTATTATTATTATTCCTGATGTACACACACATGTACACAACACTCTCAGACCCAAACATCACCATCTGGGTATCCCAAATTCCACGAGGAACAAAGTAAAGTTCTACTTAAATTAACTTTCCAAAATAAAGGGAGAAAAGCTCATTTATCCCAAGTCTATGCTTTTTGTTTCTATTTGGGGAGAAACAAGGAGATTGCCCCATTGATTCTCTCCCCTGTTAGAAATTTTCTTCCCCTGGCTCCTGGGACCCTGAAGGTTTAGTCTGTGCGCTTCCAAATATTGCTTTGCAAGCAAGGAACTGGAAAATTTCAGAAGCCTGATACGAACAATTACCTGGTTTATCTCCTCGGGTTGAATTGCAGCCTTTCCCAATCTGGTGCTCTCCAGAAGCGATTAGATTGCAGCTTCATTGCCCATAATGGGTAGGAGAAGCTGTCAATGGCAGACCATGTTTCCAGAGTGCATTGACTGGGTAAGGAAGGCTGCTGTAACACATCCCTTCTTTCACTTACATTAAGGCACTCCCACCAGGACAACTGCCTGTCCTCTAGGAAAGAA
>NC_091954.1:12771073-12871073 GCF_031021105.1 Erythrolamprus reginae
TCCATTGTTTCTAGTCCTTCCATGTGCCAATGAGAACAATGATGATCCCTCTGTTCTATGACAGCCCTTCAGATATTTGTAGACAGCTATCAAGTCTCCTCTCAGTCTTCTCCTTTGGAAACTAAACATCCCTAGCTGAGTGGTCCTTTACGCAAGGGGGTAAAACTGACCTGCCCTTCCCTAACCCTAACCCTAACCCTCCCCTAACCCTCCCCTTCCCTAATAACCTTTGCCCTCCCCTTCCCTAATAACCCTAACCCTAACACTCCCCTTCCCTAACCCTAACACTCCCCTTCCCTAACCCTAACACTCCCCTTCCCTAGGGTGGGTGGGCCAAGTCCAGATGCCGGGCCCCTCCCCTTCCCTAATAACCCTAAGCCTAACCCTAACCCTAAGCCTAAACCTAACCCTCCCCTTCCCTAACCCTCCCCTTCCCTAATAACCCTAACCCTCCCCTTCCCTAACCCTAACCCTCCCCTTCCCTAGGGTGGGTGGGCCAAGTCCAGATGCCGGGCCCCTCCCCTTCCTTAACCCTCCCCTTCCCTAACCCTAACCCTCCCCTTTGCTAGCCCTTCCCTTCCCTAACCCTCCCCTAACCCTAACCCTCCCCTTCCCTAACCCTAACCCTCCCCTTCCCTAGGGTGGGTGGGCCACGTCCAGATTCCGGGCCCCTCCCCTTCCCCAATAACAATCTAGCTATAAAATATGCAAAGTGCTCTTCGTATGACAACATCCCATTAGACTGCGCCGGAGCCCGGAGGCGAAGCTAAATACTTTATTCCACGCAAGAAATAAAACGGACAGGTGATTTAAATCTCAGCCTGCTTTAAAAATGCCCAAAGGTGACCCCCCTCGATAAGGGTTACAGTCAATTAACATGGTTATCAACCAACTGCATCCGGCTTCCTCAACACACACACAAACACACCGTAATCCCTGGTAGAAAATGATCACAGGGTTTCCATGGTTACCTAGCACAGGAAAGAGCTGTCTTTTTTAAAAAATTAACAATGACAGAAATAGGAAGCCTTCAGAAGTCCATCAACACCTGCTCTGAAATCAATCCGCTGTTTATGCCCAGTCATACCAAGGCTTTAAAAATATCTAAACAGATTTTGCTGTTTAATTAAAAACACAAAACCTCCCTGACAGAAACTTTTCAATCCCTGCCAACGTACCAGGTGGAAACTCCCCTCTGTGATGGGAAACCCCAGTGAAGGAACCCCAAACAAAGTGATGGGCTCCTACAGGTACAGTCAGGTACCCAGAACCTGTAGAAAAATTTTGAATTTTTTCCTTTTTTTTCCCTTCTGGGCTCTGGGTATGTTTTTCCTATCGCAGTAAATGAGGTTGAATGTGTATAATGTCGTACCACATGATTCTTGACAAATGTATAGGGGAAGAGCCTTCTCTGTGGTGGCCCCGACGCTCTGGAACCAGCTCCACCCAGAGATTAGAACTGCCCCTACCCTCCTTGCCTTTCGTAAACTCCTTAAAACCCACCTTTGTCGTCAGGCATGGGGGAACTGAAATATCTCCCCTGGGCCTATACAATTTATGTATGGTATGCTTGCATGCATGTCTGCTTAATAATGGGTTTTTTAAAATATCTTAAATTGTAAATTATTAGATTTGTTATGAACTGTTTTTATTGTGTTGTGAGCCGCCCTGAGTCTGCGGAGAGGGGCGGCATACAAATCTAATAAACATAAACATAAACATTTTATGTATGCTGAGAGCATATGCACCAAGACAAATTCCTTGTGTGTCCAATCACACTTGGCCAATAAAATTCTATTCTATTCTATTCTATTCTATTCTATAATTTTAGAATATCTGTGCATTCGTGTGTGTACATACACATACAGTTTATATAGTAGATAGTGTATATTTTTGTGAGCCTGTGTGTAATATGTATGTATACCTATGGCATATATATATATATAGGATTGAATAGTATATTTTGGATGTTCAGTAATAGTAAATAGATAGGGAAATTGTATCTCTTTGAAGCGAAGAGAGGCCAGGCACCCTAACCCTTGATGTGAGTGACCGGAACTGCCTGCTACCGCACGAATCCCAGCGACTGATAAGGTCCCACAGAGTTGGCCTTCTCCAGGTCCCGTCGACTAAACAATGTTGTTTGGCGGGCCCCGGGGGAAGAGCCTTCTCTGTGGCGGCCCCGGCCCTCTGGAATCAACTCCCCCCGGAGATTAGAACTGGCCCCACCCTCCTTGTCTTTCGTAAATTACTCAAGACCCACCTTTACCGCCAGGCCTGGGGGAGTTGAGACACCTTCCCCAAGGCTTTTTATATTTATTTTTGGTATGTATGTGTTGTTTGGTTTTTAAATGTGATAGGGTTTTTATATGCTTCTTAATATTAGATTTGTTTCGCCATAATATTGTTTTTAGTATTGTTGTGAGCCGCCCCGAGTCTTCGGAGAGGGGCGGCATACAAATCTAATACATTATTATTATTATTATTATTATTATTATTATTATTATTATTATTATTAAGTTGGCTACCAATATTTTTTTTTCTTGTTGTATGAAGAGAAGTGAAATTTGGAACTTTCCTCGTAAAGGGCAGTCATATTAAAATGAGGGTTTAAAAAACACGAATGAGAGAAGTAAGGGTATAAGAAATCGCCTGAAGCACTATGGCATAGTTTTAGTAGAAAAAAGGAAATAGCCTAGAGAAATTTTGATAGCATTTTGAATCCGAATGAGAACGGAAAACAATCTTTGAAATCCGGATGACAAAATTAGAAACAGATAAAGAATTAAGAATTTTGATTAAGAATTTGACAATTTATACTATATTGTATTGTATTCTAATTTGAAGATATGTGGTCCATGATCCTCCCCTGGACTTCCGGCTGGTGCTGAACCAAGAATGACCTTGAATCTCCCGGAAAGAATTTGTTGTGGCTAGTATTTTTCCCTCTCATGCAACCGCCCCTCCCCAATTGTCACAGTACTATTCTACTTGTGGCAGGCCAAAGTCTCCAATTCAAAACGATGGCTTCAGCCTGACAGGAGAGTTCGGATCTCTAAGCATGCTCATTCTTTCCTTTCGTTATTGATTTATTCATCAGTTTTTATTTAATCCCAACATGATTACATTATATGAAACTCAACACAACAGTTTTATGCTGGGGTGGGGGAGAGGGAATGGGGGAATTCTTTGCAAGAGGATGTAGGAGACGAATTGTTGCAGCCTCCCCATTAAGCCAATTAAGTTGATGCCTTGCAAATGTGTTACAACAAAGGGAAGAAGTCAAGGAAGATGACAGAAGTGTTAGAACGTATTAAGGTGAAATGCTGTTAATTAAAAACGGGATACAAAACCCATTTAGTTTCCCAACTACAGAACTATTTGTAAAGTTCTGATCTTCTTCTTTTTTTAAATGTATTTTATTGGTTTTGCACATAAGGTTACATAAAACAGTGCACAGTGCATGTGCCCATCACCTGACTTACAATAACCATCACCATCACCACCAATTGCGAGGGGTTCAAATATTTACTAGATTATGTTCTTTTTCACCCCCCTTAGCTCTAATTTGCATTTATTTACTATTCAAATAGTGATTGGAGTTTATTTTTCACATTTTCGTCACAAATTCTACTCAACATAGAATCTTTCACCTTATTCCATCGTGCCATCAGCTTCTCCAATTTATTTTCATCAAACTTGTTTCATCTTATTTCCATGATTTCAAAATAAATGTGATCAACCATGTACCGGTACCAGTCCTGTAATGTCCATTTTATAGACTCTTTCCAAACCAATACCACTACCGCTTGAGCGCTTTCCAATGCTGCAGTTTTTATTTCTTTAAAATCTCTTAGTTCTCTTTGTTTAATTAATATCGCTATTTCTTTTGTAATTAGCATTTTATTTATTTCATTCTGCATTTCCTCCCAAAATTTCTGAACTTCAACACACTCCCAGAACATATGCATGAAAATTCCTTTCCTTTGGCAACCATGCCAACAATTACCTTTCCCTTTCCCCTGGAAGTGTGCAAGTTGTGCCGGTGTATAATACCATTTATGTAAATTTTTTCTTCTCATCTCTTTAACTCTTGTGTTCTTAATCTTGTATATATTTTCTACTATTTCTTTCATTTCACTTTCGTCTATTTGTAAATCATTTTGCCAGCATCTTGTCAAGCCTTTTATTACTCCCTCTTCCGCTTGCGATAACATTCTGTATATATTACTAGCTTGTGCTTTGGTATCGTTAATCTTTTCTTTTAATATTTTCTGATCTTAACCATGAAACCTTCCTTACCCAAAAGGTAGGCTCAACAGATTCCCCTTGGGTCTTCCAGGAAGGTGGACCTGCTCATTCAACAAGGATGCTCGACGATCACGCTATAGATTCTTTTCTTTGATAGTGTCCCTCCCCCACCTACACATGCCCCTAAGATTGGCCTGAGTGAGCCATGGCCTTCTCCAGATCCCGTCGACCAGACAATGTCGATTGGTGGGACCGCAGGGGAGGGCCTTCTCTGTGGTGGCGCTGGCTCTCTGGAACCAACTATCCCTGGAGATATGCACCGCCCCCACCCTCATGGCTTTGCAGAAGGCCCTAAAAACATGGCTGTGCCGGCAGGCCTCGGGCCACTGAGCTTTACACCATGCTCCAGTATCACAATTCAAAGTGTTGGTTATGACCTGTAAAGCCCTTCATGGCATCGGACCAGAATATCTCCGAGACCGCCTTCTGCCGCACGAATCCCAGCGACCGGTCAGGTCCCACAGAGTTGGCCTTCTCCATGTCCCATCGACGAAACAATGTCATCTGGCAGGACCCAGGAGAAGAGCCTTCTCTGTGGCAGCCCCGACCCTTGAATCAACTCCCCCCAGAGATTAGGATTGCCTCCACCCTCCTTGCCTTTCGCAAGCTCCTCAAAACCCACCTCTGCTGTCAGGCATGGGGAAATTGATTCCCCTTGGCCATTTCCCATTTGACACAAGGTTTGTCTGAGATGTATGATTGTTTTTTTTATATGTAGGGTTTAAATTGCTTTTTTATTGTTGGATTTGTATCATGTTTTTTGTGTTGTGAGCCACTCCGAGTCTCCGGAGAGGGGTGGTATACAAATCAAATCAAATCAATCAATCGATAACGATAACGATAACGATGAAAATAATAATAATAATAATAATAATAATGATTTTTTAAAAAGCTGTGAACTCCGTGTCACCACGGTGCTTGACCATGCCCCTCTATTTCATCATATTTTTCTTTTCTTTTTAAAAAAAAATTAAAATAATTTTTTCTTTTGAATATACATTTAAAAGGACATTTTCTCAATCAGTACATCTTTACATTCATCATCAAAGCAAGCCAAAAAAGGGAAGTGATAGAGAAAACCATAGACACAACAAAAGCAGACTGTACATAACCCCGCCCCACTCCTGCTGTCTCATTGACAGCTTAGTTTAAACTTATTGGTTTATCATACGGTGAATACAACCAGCGGCTGCTATTCATACATAAGCAGGGGTGGGCAGCAGGCAGGACGGGGTGGAACATAGTTCCACTGGTGGAAATTAAGATGCGTGCACAGCTCCAGCTGATTGGCAGCTGTCACTTCCTGGATTACTGGTCTCTTTTGTCCCCCTGCTGCTGCTGCTGCGTCTGCGCTCCTTGCTTTTTTCCTCTTTCCTCCTTCCTGGCCTCGGACGAGCTTCCCTCTCTCCTGCCGGCTCCCCTCCAGTGTCACGCAGCCACCTCCCACCTGAGTTGCAAGCAGAAGGCGTGGATGGAAGTGACACTGGCAACATTTATGCTTATGGCAGCACCTGTTCGCCTAGCTGCGCAGCCTGAGCCAAGGGGGGTCGACCCAGGAAGGAGAGCACGGGAAACATTAAGCAAATTGTCACCCCAGCAAGGGACACTGGTAAGGTAGTAAGTCGAGGAATTAACAGTTCACTTGAACGATGATGATTGTTCAAGCCACTCCCATCTGATCACATGGCCAAGCAAGCCACTCCTACCCAGTCACATAACAATTAAGCCACACCCACAAAATAAGCCAGTGTGGCAGTAAAAATTTTGGCTGCCCATTACTGGACATAAGTATAACCAGTTTTTAAATATCTTGTGTTCTTCAATCCTATTATTATTATTCCATCATATTTTTCAAGTTTCATTTCAACATCCAGGGGGGAAAAGTGATAAAACCACAAAGAACCAAACTCCCACCCTGGGTCTTCATATTTCTAGTTTCCCTGAACATTAAATTGCTTTTAAAAATTGATTTCCCCCCCCTTTAATTTCTGCACCAAGTTGAGCTCTTTCCTAAGAGGAATAGCAAGCCTTCGTCCTTCAAATAGGAATTTAAATAATATAACATCATTCTTATTTACTGTTTTGAATTCTAAAATAACCCAATGGAAGAATGTCAATATTGATTATGTTATGAAGGCGAAGTGCAAAATAACGCTTGAACATCACTGTGAAATTGAGCAGGTTCTCACAGGTTCTGGAGAACCTGTAGCGGATATATTGAGTAGTTCAGAGAACCGGCAAGTACCATTTCTGGCTGGCCTTAGAGTGGGGAGGGAATGGGGATTTTGCAGTATCCTTCCCTTGCCATGCCCACCAAGTCATGGCCACAGAACCAGTAAAGGAAAAAAAATTGAATTTCACCTCCAATATTATAGCCATAAAATAAACATTTCCAGCTAAGACACAGGGGGAGTCCATGAGATAACCAATTGAAATCTATGTTGCAAAGGTGGAATTGAAATTGCTTGCTAAGAAATATACACTGCTCAAAAAAAGAAAGAGAACACTTAAACAATGCAATATAACTCCAAGAAAATCAAATTTCTGTGAAATCCAACTGTCCACTTAGGAAGCAACACTGATTGACACTCAATTTCATTTTGTTGTTAGAACATTCAAGCCACAGCAACTACTGTCCAAGTCAAGGCTCACAAGGATCTAGACGCTTTCTCCCATCCTTCCCCGCCAACCTTCAAAGATGCTCTGAGAGCTTGCCGATAAAGTAAGGCCAAGGTGGAAAATGCACACTTACCATCTTTCTCGGAATAGGCATGCTTCAACATATCCACAATGCAAGCAAGCACCCTATTATTTCCTGCCAAGTGCCTTTTTATGATTTGCTGTCCATAACGGGCAAGGGAGGGAAGGAAGGGAGAGAGAGAGGGGGGGGAGAGAGAGGAGGGAAGGAAGAAAGGGAGAGAGAGAGAGAGAGAAAGAAAGGAAGGAAGAAAGGGAGAGAGATAGAGAGAGGAGGGAAGGAAGAAAGGGAGAGAGAAAGAAAGGAAGGAAGGAAGAGAGAGAGAGAGAAAGGAAGGAAGGAAGGGAGAGAGAGAGAGAGGAAGAAAGGAAGGGACAGAGAGAGAGAGGAGGAAAGGAAGAAAGGGAGAGAGAGAGAAAAAGGAAGGAAGGAAGGAAGGGAGAGAGAGAGAGAGAAAGGAAAGAAGAGACAGAGAGAGAGGGAGAGCGCGGGGAGGAAAGGAAGAAAGGGAGAGAGAGAGAAAGGAAGGGAGAGAGAGAGAAAGGAAGGGAGGGAGGGAGAGAGAAAGAAAGAAAAAGAAAGAAGGAAGGAAAAAAGTAAGGAAAGAAAGAGAGAAAGAAAGAAAGAAAGAAAGAAAGAAAGAAAGAAAGAAAGAAAGAAAGAAAGAAAGAAAGAAATTGCTATGGGTGAAATCAGGGTTGGTCAGTGCCAGAGTGACTTACCTATAAAAGAGGAAGGATGAAAGGGGGGAAAAAAGAGCCGGTTAATCCACAACCGTCCACTAAGCTCTTTAAAATCAGTTCTAATTAGTTCTGATTCATAGGAGGAGCGAAACGTTCCTGAGGTTAGAGTAATTAACCTGGGTTTTATTTTATTTTTTAAATCGTTCTAGCTTGGCTGAATCCTAAGGACAAAACAGGCAGCAGTGGGCGTGCATGTGTGTGTGTAACACACGCCACACACATCCAAAGGCCTGCCAAGCTGCTTGTGCAGGAGAGCCACCATTGCAATGGAACAGGTGGCAGAAACCGAAAACTCCAGAGGCCTCCGGTGGGTCCTCAGGAAGCATCCAATGATGGTCAGCGGATCGGAGGCAGCAGCTCTCCCACTGGCAGGAGGCCAAAGGGGAGCCCACCCGCCATTCCTGGGATGGTGCCAGCATCGCCTTGGCAACCGGCTGCTCCGAGGAACCACAAACAGCAGCCGTAAGCCTGGACTTCGCATATGGCCGTGCCCGTCCCTCTCTCTCTGTGCCAAAGATTTCCCCACAGAACAGGCAGCCCCGAGGGATGAGTGGGATCTGTAGGAAAACCAGGGCTCTCTTTCCCTTCCTGCCTTCAGGCCTTTAGAAGAGGACAAGCAGCATCGGTCCTGCCACATGGCCACAAACAAGAATGGTGGAAGGTCTTAAGCATAAAACGTATCAGGAAAGACTTTAAAATTTAAGCAGCGAGCAGTGTGGTCGGGCAGTAGGAAAAGCAAGTAGGATGCTTGGCTGCATAGCTAGAGGTATACCAAGCAGGAAGAGGGAGATTGTGATCCCCTTATATAGAGCGCTGGTGAGACCACATTTGGAATAATACTGTGGTTCAGTTCTGGAGACCTCACCTACAAAAAGATATTGACAAAATTGAACGGGTCCAAAGACGGGCTACAAGAATGGTGGAAGGTCTGAAGCATAAAACGTATCAGGAAAGACTTCATGGACTCCATCTGTATAGTCTGGAGGACAGAAGGAAAAGGGGGGACATGATCGAAACATTTAAATACGTTAAAGGGTTAAATAAGGTTCAGGAGGGAAGTGTTTTTAATAGGAAAGTGAACACAAGAGCAAGGGGGCACAATCTGAAGTTAGTTGGAGGAAAGATCAAAAGCAACGTGAGAAAATATTATTTCACTGAAAGAGTGGTAGATCCTTGGAACAAACTTCCAGCAGACGTGGTTGGTAAATCCACAGTAACTGAATTTAAACATGCCTGGGATAAACATATATCGATTGTAAGATGAAATGTCTATTTTTCTTCCTATGTATTTGTGTATTGGATGAGTGAGTGAGTGAGTGAGTGAGTGAGTGAGTGAGTGAGTAAGTAAGTATCCACGGTTGACCTCACCAAGTTCCTAAGAGGTCAGTAAGGGGCGTACATAAGTGCACCAGAGTGCCTAATGTCCCCTGTCCTATTGTCTCTCCTATATCTTCTCTTCTATCCCTATATCTTTTTCTGCTATTCTCTCATAGTTATATTTCACTCCTTTAATTTCTCCTCTATTCCCCCTTTAATACATTCTACCTGATTATATCCTCTGTAACCCTCATTGTGTATTATTGTGTATTGGACAATAATAAATACAAATTTAAAAAAATTAAAAATACAAAAAAAATCTGGAGCAGGATGTTTGCAAAGACACACAGGAGGCACGTATTTAGCACCGCGACTTTCCTGAAATAGCTAGGCCAGTGTTTGGATGGGCAAAGCTAAAGGCTTTAGTTACTCCATTTGATCCGCTGTTTTCAATGCTTAAAAAGAGGGGATAGGATTGTCAGAGGAAAAATGAATGCTGGATTATACGGGAGAAAAGATTTGGAACGATGCGTTTTGGCAAGGCTTTGTCAGAAAATAATGGGAGTGGAGATTGCTTGGGACATGACAGTTACATTTTGATGTGAAATGTCTCAGCCGATCCGAGGATAAACACCCTCCGAGAAAAGATTTATCCTCCACCCCAACCCCATGTCCCAAACGTACATCTTCCTTTGCCAAAACACAGGCTGTGCTTATCAGCAGGCGTTTTTCCTCCTTTCTGCCTGTCTCAAAGAAAGGGAGTGCAAAGGCTGGTTCTTTATTTTATTTATTTTTATTTATTTATTTTGTCCAATACATGTTCTGTCTGGGTGCCCCCAGACTTCAACACCAACTGGAAAAAGCAGCCAGACACGCTGGTAAAAGCAAAAGCACTTTATAGTTTGAAAAATAAACACAGAGAAAAACCTGTTCTTCCCAACAGGCAGGCTATGAGACTTCACAGCAGAGTCCTGACGGCCAGACAATACAGCAGACTTCTTGCTGGCACACCCACCACTGTAGAGAATAAGACCCACACCTTTTCCCCCCAAGGTTTCAGTATTCAAAGTCACAAACCAGAATTCCAAGACGCCAAAGATCACAGCCAGGTCCCAGGACTCCCAAAGATAATACTCCACAAGCCAGAAAGAGCGGGTCTGCCTTTTCAGCCTTTCCAGAGAGCACCACACCCAAACCCAGCTGTTGCCTCTTTAGTGCTGAAAGTACCTGGCTAATTGTCCCCTTCGTTGTGTTGCTCTTCTCTGCCGGAGATCGATTATTGCTTGTGCATTTTCATCTAAGGAATACAGGCTGCTTGCTGGGGAGAGCTCCCTCTCGGGGGACTCTGGCTGTCCTCCCTCTCCCTCAGCCTGAGATTCCTCCTCCCCGTCTGCCTGAACCTCCTGTTCCTCATCCTCCCCCTCTGAGCAGGAAGCCGGCAGAGGATCAGCCGTTCCCTGAGGGGCCTCAGACGGAATCACAACAATACACAATGAGGGTTTTAGTGGGTATATATCTATATACACATAGTAAAATACATGATGAAGGTTATAGAGGAGATACTCATAGTAAAATATATCTAAGGAATAATAGAAAAGAAGGTATAGTAATAGAACATATCAATGAAAGAATAGAAGAAGAGATATAGGAATAGAAGAAAGGTATAGGAGATCTAGGAGAGCAATAGGACAGGGGACGGAAGGCACTCTAGTGCACTTGCACTCGCCCCTTACTGACCTCTTAGGAATCTGGATAGGTCAACCGTAGATAATCTAAGATTATCTCAAAATGAAAACTGGGTAGAAAAAGAGAGAAGAATAACTTTCCTCTGCTAATACAAACCATGCTCTGTTCCGCTGGGCCCCTCTGGCACCCTTTGTCTTTTTTTTTAATACAAATTTGACATGATACAACATGCAAACATATAATCTTAGGAATCCCACAAGTTTGAAGACTTCATTCAAATCAAAGAGGAGGTTTTTGTTCTATTTTGATGGACAAGGTACTTTCTCATTTTGCTGGGAATAAGGAAGAAGGACATCTTTGTAAGGAAAGATGGTTTTTAAAAAAAGACCATGCATTTTACAAGATTTGTTTGTTTGTTTATTGATTTATTGATTGATTGATTGATTGATTGATTGATTCATTCATTCATTCATTCATTCATTCATTTATTTATTTATTTATTCGATTTGTATGCCGCCCCTCTACGTAGACTCGGGGCGGCTCACAACACAATAAAAACAGTTCCTGACAAATCTAATAATTTACAATTTAAAATTTAAAATAGTTAAAAAAAACCATTTTTAAGCAGACATACCTACAAACATACCACACATAAATTATATAGGCCCGGGGGAGATATCTCAGTTTCCCCCATGCCTGATGACAAAGGTGGGTTTTAAGGAGTTTGCGAAAGGCAAGGAGGGTAGGGGCAGTTCTAATCTCTGGGGGGAGCTGGTTCCAGAGAGTCGGGGCCGCCACAGAGAAGGCTCTTCCCCTGGGGCCCGCCAACCGACATTGTTTAGTTGACGGGACCCGGAGAAGGCCCACTCTGTGGGACCTAACTGGTCGCTGGGATTCGTGCAGCAGAAGGCGGTCTCGGAGATATTCTGGTCCGGTGCCATGACGGGCTTTATAGGTCATAACCAACACTTTGAATTGTGACCGGAAACTGATCGGCAACCAATGCAGACTGCGGAGTGTTGGTGTAACATGGGCATACCTGGGGAAGCCCATGACTGCTCTCGCAGCTGCATTCTGCACGATCTGAAGTTTCCGAACACTGTTCAAAGGTAGCCCCATTACAGTAGTCGAACCTCAAGGTGATGAGGGCATGAATTAACTCCACTGCCTAACTTTTGTAAGAAAAATAGAAGAATTTGCAGATGTATATAGCAGTAGGATGAGTGGTGGGCTGCTGCCGAAACGGCTAATTGTGCGCAGCTCCGCGGATTTGGAGCACAAGTGCAGGATCAAGTGCAATTTTGCTTCCCGCACCTTTGCATGTAGCAAAATCTTGCACAGGGAAGCACATGCTGGGAAGCAAAAAAACCTCACCACAATGCACCTGCACGGGCATCCCTATGCAAGATTTTGTTGCGTAGCAAAGCTAAATTGCACTCAATCTTGCACTCATGCTCCAGAGCAGCGCAGCTGTGCACAATTAGCCGTTCCGGCAGCAGCCCACCAGAGAGTAGGTTCTCATTGCAGGGTGAGATCTAGGCGAGGGATTTGAACCAACCCATCCAGTAGCAGGTTATTTTTTTTTATTATTATTATTATTATTATTATTATTATTATTATTATTATTATTATTTATTAGACTTGTATGCCGCCCCTCTCTGAGGACCCGGGGCGGCTCACAACATACAATACAAAACAATATGTATACAAATCTAATAGTTAAAACAGTAAACTAAAATCCCACTTTATTAAAAGCAGTCAACCAACTCAGTCACAACCACACATCCCATTTAGTAGCCAGGGGGGCTTGATCTAATGGCCCCATGCCTGGTGACATAAGTGAGTCTTGAGACTCTTGCAAAAGGCGAGGAGGGTGGGGGTGATACGAATCTCCAGAGGGAGCTGATTCCAGATGGCTGGGGCCGCCACAGAGAAGGCTCCTCCCCTAGGCCCCACCAGACGACAATGTCTGGTCGACGGGACCCGGAGAAGTTCAAATCTGTGGGACCAAATCAGCAGCTGGGATTTGTGTGGCAGAAGGCGGTCCCGTAAGTAATCTGGTCCGATGTTCCTTCCAGTACGGTCGTCGCCATCGTACCAGTAGGAAAAATTCAATTGCGCATGCAACTTTGTGTCTCTGGCAGATGCGCATGTCTGAGCAAGATTTTGCTTCTGTGCATGCGCAGAAGCAAAATCTCACGAGGGGACGCGAGAGAGTTTGGTGATTTTTTTTTTTTGCTTCTGTGCATGTGTGGAAGCAAAAAAAAAAAATCGCCAAAATCTCTCTCGCGCGCGCGTGCGTCCTCTAATGAGATTTTGCCTCCTGCACATGTGCAGAAGCAAAATCTCATTTGGACATGTGCACTCTCCCTCTGGAGACATGGAGTTGTGCATGCAGTGCACCACAAGTGGTGGGAGCGGCAACCCTCGCCTGAACCCATCCTATTGCCCAAGGTCAGTGATACAACAAAGAAGCCATAGTGATGCTGCTGTGGAGCCAAAAGTAGCTGCTTTTGAGTCTCTAGTCTCCAACTCTTTCCTTCAGCAAGTCCTTCTTGGAATAGTTCCAGAATAACATCTAAGAAAGAAAGAAAGAAAGGAAGGAAGGAAGGAAGGAAGGAAGGAAGGAAAGAAAGAAAGAAAAGGAAGGGAGGGAGGGAGGGAAGAAAGGAAGGAAGGAAGGGAAAGGAAGGAAGGAAGGAAAGGAAAAGGAAGGAAGGAAAAGGAAGGAAGGAAAGGAAAGGAAAGGAAGGAAGAGAAAGAAAGAAAAGGAAGAGAAATATAAAGAAAGAAAAGAAAGAGAAAGAAAGGAAGGAAGGAAGGAAGGAAGGAAAGAAAGAAAAGAAAGAGAAAGAAATAAAAAAAGAAAGGAAAGAAAGAAAGAAAGAAAGAAAGGAAGGAAGGAAGGAAGGAAGGAGAGAAAGAAAGAAAAGGAAGGGAGGGAGGGAGGGAAGAAAGGAAGGAAGGAAGGGAAAGGAAGGAAGGAAGGAAAGGAAAAGGAAGGAAGGAAAAGGAAGGAAGGAAAGGAAAGGAAAGGAAGGAAGAGAAAGAAAGAAAAGGAAGAGAAATATAAAGAAAGAAAAGAAAGAGAAAGAAAGGAAGGAAGGAAGGAAGGAAGGAAAGAAAGAAAAGAAAGAGAAAGAAATAAAAAAAGAAAGGAAAGAAAGAAAGAAAGAAAGAAAGGAAGGAAGGAAGGAAGGAGAGAAAGAAAAGGAAGGGAGGGAGGGAGGGAAGAAAGGAAGGAAGGAAGGAAAGGAAAAGGAAGGAAGGAAAAGGAAGGAAGGAAGGAAAGGAAAGGAAAGGAAGAGAAAGAAAGAAAAGAAAGAGAAAGGAAGGAAGGAAGGAAGAAAGAAAGAAAGAAAGAAAGAAAGGAAAGAAAGAAAGAAAGAAAGAAAGAAAGAAAGAAAGAAAGAAAGAAAGAAAGAAAGAAGATGGGAAAGTTCATTCTATGCAGTGCTAAGAATACCCCTGGGTCATTTGAAGTCCTTCCTCACCTTCACGCTTTCTGAGGCAGAGCTGGGAGAATGAAGGGGGGGCATGGGGGGGAGGGTGGAAGCAGCCAGACTGATAACGTCTGAGGCAGCTGTGCAGGAACATCTGCCTACGGGTTTGTTCCACATCACATTCTCAAACTAAACTGCAGATGAAACGTGTGTTTGAGTCGCCTCTGGACATTCAAGAAAACTGAGATTACAGAACAGGAAATGGCTTGTGAGGTGACAGAAGGCAAAAGGCAGGCTGTGGAAGCAAAGATTTGGGGGGGGAGGAAGAGGAGGAGGAGGAAGAGGAGGAGGAGGAAGAGGAAGAGGAGGAAGAAGAAGAGGAAGAGGAAGAGGAGGAGAAAGAAGAAGAGGAAGAGGAGGAGGAGGAAGAGGAGGAGGAGGAGGAAGAAGAAGAGGAAAAGGAGGAGGAAGAAGAAGAGGAAAAGGAGGAGGAGGAAGAGGAGGAGGAGGAGGAGGAAGAAGAAGAGGAAAAGGAGGAGGAGGAAGAGGAGGAGGAGGAAGAAGAAGAGGAAAAGGAGAAGGAGAAAGAGGAGGAGGAAGAGGAGGAAGAGGAGGAAGAAGAAAAGGAAGAGGGGGAAGAGGAAGAGAAGGAAGAAGAAATGAAGAGGAGGAGGAAGTGGAGTAGAAGGAGGAGGAAGAAGAGGAAAAGGAGGAGAAGAAAGAGGAGGAGGAGGAAGAGGAAGAGGAGGAAGAGGAGGAGGAGAAGGCTATGAGAGAAAGGGAAGCTACTGAAAACAGAATCTGCCTTCTTCCTTAAATGATTCATTCCGTGCAAAAAACCCAAAACAAAAACAATAATTCAGACTAGGGAAGCCCTCTTTTAAAAAAACCAACAACTAGAAACAATCCACCCTCTTCTCTGGAGCCGTGCCACCAAGATAATTGGAAAGTTGCTGGGTGCTGTGCCAAGCAGAAGGCAGCCCAGGGAGGGTTCCTCCTGCGAGGCTGGAAAGGAAGCGGCGGAATTGGAAGGCAGAATCTAAGCCAAGGAGAGCAAAGCCTTCCATTGTTTGATGGCTGCTCCTAGATTCATACACAGGCTGGGCTAAAGGTGCGCCCTTTGGTACATGGCAAAAGGCACAAAGGGGTTGGGGAATGAGCGAGGTTACTGTCCTGTGCCATTTCCCCCCTAAAGCAATGAGCAGGACATGTCTGGAGTCACGGACAACTTGGCCGACACCGATGAGGAGTCTGGCCATTTCATTAGCTCTGCTGAAAAACTAGCCCCACCAGCTGCCTTCCTTGCCAAAAGTGGATCTTTTCGGCCACTGCAATGGAGTATCGCTTGCTTCACACACACCCTCCAACCCTTTTCTCCCTTTTTCCCACCTTCCTTCTTGCAAGAAGCAATATCTTTTAAAATAAAAAACCCAATAAGGTACTTGGAACATCCTTTTGGGAGGAGGAATGAAGAAAAAACAGATGTACTGTATCTTAATTTCTTACAGTGTTTTTTTTTTCTCCCAGTAGATTCCTCAGCAAGATAAAAAGAAACCTTGAGCAGAAGGAGAGAGAGAGACAGAGAGAGAGAAAGACAGAGAGAGAGAGAGGCAGAGAGAGCCCAATAGACAGAGAAAGAGACCCACGCAGAGAGAGAGAGGCAGAGGCAGAAGCACAGAGAGACAGAGACACACAAGAGAGAGAGAGAAACAGAGACAGAGAGAGAAAGGGAAAGAGACACACACACAGAGAGGCAGAGGCAGAAGCACAGAGAGACAGAGACACACAAGAGAGAGACAGAGAAAGAGAAAGAGAGAGAAAGAGAAAGAGACACACACAGAGAGAGGCAGAGGCAGAAGCACAGAGGGACAGAGACACACAAGAGAAAGAGACACAGACAAAGAGAGGCAGAGGCAGAAGCACAGAGAGACAGAGACACACAAGAGAGAGACAGAGAGAGAAAGAGAAAGAGACACACACAGAGAGAGGCAGAGGCAGAAGCACAGAGAGACAGACAGAGACAGAGAGAGAAAGACAGAGAGAGAGAGAGAAGCAGAGGCAGAGGGAGACAGAGAGAGAGAGACACACACACACACACACACAGAGAGGCAGAGGCAGAAGCATAGAGAGACAGAGACAGAGAGAGAAAGAAACAGAGAGAGAGAGAGAAGCAGAGGCAGAAACACACACAGAGAAAGAGAGGGACAGAGAGAGAAAGAGACACAGAGAGAGAGGCAGAGAGAGAGAGAGAGGCAGAGGCAGTGACAGACAGACAATGTATGCATGCATGTATGTATGTATGTATGTATGTATGTATGTATGTATGTATGTATACATTGTTCAAAAAAATACAGAGAACAATCAAATAGCACGTCCTAGATCTGAATGAATTGGGGGGGGGGGGGGAGAGAGAGAGGGAAGGAGATGGAGAAGTGCCAAGTGAGAAAATGTCAGAAAATGTCAAAAGCCATTTTCTTCTCTGATTGCATCATTAAATCATTTTCCAATTTTGTTTTCATTTTCTTAATTTTAATAACAAAAATAATCCAGTATTGTGGGGAGGGGGGAGGGACGACAGGTATTTGACCACGTGCTTTAAAGATGAAAAGCAACGAAGTGTTTTTGCTCTTTTTATGACCTTTCAAGTTGGCTTAATTAATATGGGTCAGCATTGATTTTGGATTTTTTTTCTTCTCATAGTCAGCTACCTTTGCTTTTTATAGCCAATAATTTAGCATATTATTTCATATCTCTGAAGAAGGCCCCTCCCGTTTCTCTTCCTCTCTATAATAAATTGCTACTCTTTCATTGATCACAAAATTCTTTGTGTTGTTTTTCTTTAACTGAGAAACATAATAACCACCAGTCTAAAAATGGCTATAAACGGCTATATGTTTTATTGCTGGCTCAGGGCTACCTTTGACCAGAAAACTAGCAAAACTATTTCTTAAGCACATTTACCATGTACACGGTGTGCCAAAAAGAGTCATCTCTGACCAAGGCGCATCTCAGACATTAACACCCTTCAAAATGTCCAAAGATACTTCACCAGAAGAGCCCTTCACTCCTCCACTCGAAACAGAACACCCTATGAGACTAGACTTTCAATCCTGGGCCTAGAAAGCTTAGAACTAAGACGCCTTAAACAAGATCTAAGTATTGCCCACAAGATCATATGCTGCAACGTCCTGCCTGTCGGCGACTACTTCAGCTTCAACCACAACAACACAAGAGCACACAACAGATTTAAACTTAATATTAACCGCTCCAAACTTGACTGTAAAAAATATGACTTCAGTAACCGAGTTGTCGAAGCGTGGAACTCATTACCGGACTCCATAGTGTCATCCCCAAACCCCCAACACTTTACCCTTAGATTATCCACGGTTGACCTATCCAGATTCCTAAAAGGTCAGTAAGGGGCAAGTACAAGTGCACTAGAGTGCCTTCCGTCCCCTGTCCTATTGCTCTCCTATATCTCCTATACCTTTCTTCTATTCCTATATCGCTTCTTCTGTTCTTTCATTGATATGTTCTATTCCTATATATTCTCTTCTATTCTTTCTTAGATATATTTTACTATGAGTATCTCCTCTATAACCTTCATCAGATATATTTTACTATGTGTATACCCACTAAAACTCTCATTGTGTATTTTCTTTGGTAATAATCTCTCAGTTGTTGTTGCCTATGCATCGCTGTCCGCAAGCGTGGCTGTATCATTAACTCTTGTCCCGAATCCAAGGAAGAGATAGATAATTGATCTCCTTCTGAGCTGTCTGCCACACACTCCTCCTCCCTGTCACTCATGTCTTCTTGGTCAGAGGAGCCTTCATCAGCAGATTCCACTGGGAGCAAAACAGGCCTGCGGCATGTGGATGTCTCCCCCACATCCACAGTCCTTGGGGCAGGAGCTGGGCCAGAGCTAACCACAACATTTTCTACTGTGTGAAAATGGGAGGAGGCATTGTAAGAGGTTGTTAGCATGTAGCCATAACCAATTCTTTCTAGGAAGACAAGGTCGACCTTTGTCTCTAAGCATCTGCACCAGCACGGAAGGAGATGGGTGGACTCTGCCAGCACGGCAAATGAAGATTGCACAACATGATGAATTTGTGGGTATGGGGGCAAGGACTTGAACTTTCAACTGAGTGGTGAAACCTGGAGGACTTCAGATTTTGGTTTTACCCAGGTGTACCAACATGGCTCTAATAATAAATTGGGATTTTGAGGAATACTTTGACTCAGGTTCTGATTTAATTTTGGATGCTATGTTTAGTAATTGCTCTTTTCAATTCAGTTGATTTTATTTTATTTAGAAATATTCAGCCTGACGTTCCAGGAGATTCAATAGAGAATTCTTTCCTTAAATCTTTCATGAAGCTCTACTGTGAACTGAGCTTAAACCTACAACTGTCAGTATGGGTATGTTCAGGATTATTAAAAATGATTTTTCCTTTGAAACACAATAATCTGGTATAAATCGACCTTTGCATGACATGCTCAGCCAGCAGAGGCAATGGACAGACGGTTCCTAAAAGGGCTGAACTTTTTTTAAGATCCTTGACCAAATAAAGAAAAATAAACATGTACATCGCACAGGCAAGCAAATAACCCTGTTCAAAACAGCAACGGCCCTCAGAGATCATAGCAACATGGAATTAACAGCCATGCCAACATAGAAACTGCAAAATATTTTTTACTAGTTTATTTTTTATATACTGTATATATGTGTGCTTATGAACAGTTCACAGTTCATATATGTGTGCTTATGAACAGTCTTTGGAGAGGGGCGGCATACAAATCTAATAAATTAAATTAAATTAAATTAAATGCATGAGTCAACTGAAATAGTTGACCGATAGCATTCTTTTTTTTTCTTCCCCTTTTCTTTCTTTACTCTTCCTCCCTTTTTTTCCCTTTCCTTTTCTCTCCCCCCCCCCCCTCTTTTCTTTCTTTTTCCTTTTTACCATGTATCTATTTAGTCTAGGCCTATGTGATAAGACAACTATGTAACTAAATAAGAACAAGCCATTGTAAATATATTTAATTGATATAAATATATATATAAAGAAATCATGATAAACTGCTGAAATGTAAGCCTAAAAACTTCAACCAATGTCAAACACATTTGTTAATTTTGTTTATTGTTGTTAATTTTATTTATTGTTGTTGTTGTTATTATTATTATTATTATTATTATTATTATTATTATTATTATTATTATTATTATGATGTCAGTACAACACAGCAAATGAGATCACTATGCTGGATTTCGTATTTCATCACCAGTCGGGCGCTTCCCAAGCACCTAGGACTGCATGATGTAGCGGCGAGTTATGTTTGCCAATCCCAGTAATGCGGCCTTTTGCAATTGACAGATGGAGATTTTGTCAAGTCCGATGGTTTTCAAATGTCCGCTGAGATCCTTTGGTACTGTGCCCAGCATGCCAAGTACCACTGGGGCCACTTTCACTGGCTTATGCCAGAGTCGTTGCAGCTCGATTTTTAGATCTTCGTTTTTCACTAATTTCTCTAGCTGCTTCTCCTCAATTCTGCTGTCTCCTGGGATTGCGATGTCGATGATCCATAGTTTCTTTTTCTCCATGATCACAATGTCTGGTGTGTTATGCTTCAGAATTTGGTCAGTCTGAAGTCGGAAGTCCCACAGTAGTTTTGCTTGCTCATTTTCGACCACTTTTTCGGGCTTATGATCCCACCAGTTCTTTGCCACTGGTAAATGGTAGTTCCGGCACAAGTTCCAGTGGATCATCTGTGCCACAGCATCATGTCTATGCTTGTAGTCAGTCTGTGCGATGTTTTTGCAGCAGCTGAGTATGTGATCGATTGTTTCATCTGTTTCTTTACAGAGTCTGCACTTTGGATCGTCTGTTGATTTTTCAATTCTGGCTTTGATAGCATTTGTTCTAATGGCCTGTTCTTGTGCCGCCAGTATTAGTCCTTCCGTCTCCTTTTTGAGTGTTCCACTTGTAAGCCATGACCAGGTCTTTTCTTTATCCACTTTGCCTTCAATCTTCTCCAAGAACTGTCCATGCAATGCTTTGTTCCGCCAACTGTCCATATGACATTGAGTTATTATTATTATTATTATTATTATTATTATTATTATTATTATTATTTAGATTTGTATGCCGCCCCTCTCCGAAGACTCGGGGCGGGTCACAACAAAATAAACAGTGTACAAATCCAATTGTTTATTTATTTCTATGCTAAAAAAATAGAGAGAAACTGCAAAATATTTTTGATTTGCCTGTTCCGAAATTTCCCGAAGCTGTGAGCAATCCATCAGGATGTGTATTGTGAACCATGTAAGAATCATACAGATATGAATACATCTGACGCAACCATTCTGAAGAGAAAGATGGGAAGGTTTGCACAGATTTTGAAAAGCTAACAGCCCAGCTGCACCTTTTATTTTTATATACACACAGCACCGTTGTGTCAACAACAGGCTCGCTCTGGAAAGCACACCCTGCAAGAAACAGGACAAGGACAAAAGGACAAAAGGGGGGGGGGGTAGAGAAAAGAAATCACGAGGGGGGAGCCCCAGAGTGGAGTGAGAAAGGGGTGCGTGATCACTATCGGTGCCTTTTTTGGAATATTTATTTATTTATTTATTTATTTAGTTATTAATCAGATTTGTATGCCGCCCCTCTCCGCAGACTCGGGGCGGCTCACAGCAATAACAATACAATGTAAAACAAATCTAATATTTAAGTTAATTTTAAAAACCCCAATTTAGAAACCAATCATACATACTGATATACCATGCATAAATTTTATAAGCCTAGGGGGAGGGAAAGTCTCAATTCCCCCATGCCTGACGACAGAGGTGGGTTATAAGGAGCTTACGAAAGGCGAGGAGGGTGGGGGCAACTCTGATATCTGGGGGGAGTTGGTTCCAAAGGGTCGGGGCCACCACAGAGAAGGCTCTTCCCCTGGATCCCGCCAAACGACATTGTTTAGTTGACGGGACCCGGAGAAGGCCAACTCTGTGGGACCTAACTGGTCGCTGGGATTCGTGCGGCAGAAGGCGGTCCCGGAGGTATGGAAAACTAGCCAATGTAAATATCAAGTCCCTGGCAAATGAGTAGAGTGTGTCCCCCCCAACAATCTTTTTTTTAAAATAGGAAAAAAATTATTTACACGTATACATTACATTTAAAAATATGCATAAGTAAGGAGAAAAAAGAAACACACAAAAATCTTACATTAAAAACAAGAGAGATGACCTTGCTCTCTCTTTACTAAGTTGTTTTTGCAGGTACTCTAGTTCAACCCCCTGCTTAGGTAGGAGACCCCACACTACTTCCGACAAATGGTTATTCATCTTCTTAAAAACTTCCGGTGTTGGAGCATTCCCAAGTTTTGGAGGGAAGCTGGTCCACTGGTTGATTGTTCTAACTGTCAGGAAATTTCTCCTTAGTTCTGTTCTGCCGGGCTCTCTGGTAGGAGCCTCCCGAAAATTCAAGGGTACACATTTTAGACACACGCACGCTTGAAAATTCAAAACAATGTTCTTTATCCCAAAATTCAAAATAAACTAAGCACTCTTTTTGTATTGCAAAGAGCACTCGTCCCAAAACAATCGAGTAGTCTTTACAATTTCCCTTAAGCAGTCATTAAGTACTTAGCTAGCAGCTGTGAAGAAACTTCACACCCCTTCTTCTTCCAATGAAGTGAGACACACACACACATGTTGCTCTGCTTTGGTTTCAAAGTTGTGAAAAATCAACAAACAAAATCCAGAAAACAGTAACACACGATTCCTGAAGAACTGCGATCAGATACTCTTTCACAACGGCCAAACCCACACTGCTGCTATTTATAGCAGCAGCCCTAATTACTGGAGCCCCACCCAAACACAGGCGGCCTCATTTTCTCTTGTAATAATCCTTCAGTTGTTGTCTCCTATGCATCACTCTACGCATGCGTGGATATGTCATTAATTCTTGTTCAGAATCCAAGGATGATACAGATGATTGATCTCCTCCTGGGCTGTCTGCCAAACTCCCCTCTTCCCTGTCACTCATGCTTCCTTGGTCAGAGGAGGCTTCATCAGCAGATTACATCAGGAGCAAAGCAGGCCTGCGGCATGTGGATGTCTCCCCCACATCCACCTGCACATTCCTTGGGGCAGGAGCTGGGCTAGAGCTAACCACAACAAGTTCTAAGTTGCTTCTCTCTTTGTTTAGTTTCCACCCATCACTTCTTGTCCTGCCGTCAGGTGCTTTGGAGAATAGCCTGACTCCCTCTTCTTTGTGGCAACTCCTGAGATATCAGAACACTGCTAGCATGGCTCCCCTAATGCTTCTTTTCATTAAACTGGACACCCCCAATTCCTGCAACCGTTCTTCGTGTATTTTAGCCTCCAGTCCCCTAATCTTCTTTATTCTCTGCATCCTAATCTCAGCATCTTTTTTACATCTTGGCGACCAAAACTGAATGAGGTATTCCAAGTGTGGCCTTACCAAGGCATTATAAAATGGTATTAACCTGGGAATCCTCCCCCTCTTTTATCCACACAAAGGAAATGAAAGCCAAATGTTCACATTCAGTTCTAACCAGAGTTGAAAAACAAGAGATGTATCTTTCAAACCGAAAAGGGGAAAGAGGTGATTCTATGCAGTGTTTCCCAAACTTATGGCCTTTAGGAGATGTGGACTTCATTGCTAAAGGAAAATCAAGTTAAGATGTTTTATAGGTGGCATCTTCCACCAAGTAGAATTGCAAAAATGTTCCCTAATATGTCCCCATTGTGCTGGAAGTGTAAAAAAGAAACAGGTTCATATTATCATCAATGGTGGAGCTGTAGCAAAGTCAAGACATGTTGGAAAATGATAGAAAGAATAATAAAAGAAATAATAAAGCAAGGGATAGAAAAAACTCCGGAATTTTACTTACTAGGTATAAACAAACAGAAATATAAGAAAGATAGTATATGCGCAAAATTGGAAGGGGGAAGATATTCCCAAAGAGGAGGAGGTTATTAAGAAAATATTAGACTGCGCTGAAATGGACATGATGACAAGATGGTTAAATAACCAAGAAGAATCTGAATTTTATGTGATTTGGAATGAAGTGTATACATGTATAGACAAAAAGAAGAATTAAAACTGCATATTAGTAGTATGGTTAGTGTAATAGTCGGAGTCAGGAGTCAGCAATCAAGTCTTTATTAGAATTCAACACAACAGAAAACAGATGAGAACCAAGCCATAACAAGTGCCAGTGTTTATATACTAACTCCGGCTGAGGTAACAACCAATCGGGTGAGAGAGCTTTGCCGCCCTAGCACCCGACGAACGAACTAGCCAATCACAACAACCTGTAATACTAAGCCTTCCTTTGCTTAGTCTCTGGGCAGGACATAATAGTTAGGATTTAATTTTTGTGTTTGTACTTTGCTTAGATATGAAGTTTATGTTTTGTTTTGTTTTCATAATAAGGTAATATAAAATTTCTTCTTTTCACTTAAAGTAATAGGTTGACTTAACATATTAATAATGTATTCTTTTTTCTGTAATGCAATTTGACTTCTTGAACAAGCGGGGTATCTGCAACCCCAATTTTATGTTAAATGTGTGTTTGTATGTTTGTCAATTTTAAGAAAATCAATAAAGTTTATTTTTTTTTAAAAAGGAGATGTGGACTTCAACTTCCATAATTCCCAGCCAGCAGTATTCTGGGAACTGAAATCCACATCTCTTAAAGCTGACAGGGCGGACAAAGCCAGACCTGGTGCTCTCACAAAGGCGTAACTGGGAGGCAGCGAAGAGAGGATGAAAACAGGTGAGTCATTTCTAGCTGGCTGCCAGTATGTATAAACACACTCCTTTTCCACAGATACTGCACTCCTTTTGTCACTCACGGTGAGAAAAGAAGCTTTTGTCTGTCATTTTGGTCTTGATCAAAGCGAAAGAACTTTTGGGGGGCAGGAAAGTAGGCGTCACTCTTAGTTTTGTAATGCAATGGTACCTCTACCTAAGAACGACTCTACTTACAAACTTTTCTAGATAAGAACTGGGTGTTCAAGATTTTTTTGCCTTTTCTCAAGAACCATTCTCTAATTACAAACCCAAGCCTCTGAAACTGTAACCGGAAAAGGCAGGGAGAAGCCTCCGTGGGGCCTCTCTAGGAATCTCCTGGGAGGAAAACGGCCGGAAAAGGTGGGGAGAAGCCTCCATGGGGCCTCTCTAGGAATCTCCTGGGAGGAAACGGCCGGAAAAGGTGGGGAGAAGCCTCCGTGGGGCCTCTCTAGGAATCTCCTGGGAGGAAACAGGGCCAGAAAAGGCAGGAAGAAGCCTCCATGGGGCCTCTCTAGGAATCTTCTGGGAGGAAACGGCCGAAAAAGGCAGGGAGAAGCCTCCATGGGGCCTCTCTAGGAATCTCCTGGGAGGAAACAGGGCCTCCACCCTCCCTGTGGTTTCCCCAATCGCACACATTATTCGGTTTTACATTGATTCCTATGGGGAAAATTGCTTCTTCTTAGAAACCTTTCTATTTAAGAACCTGGTTACGGAACGAATTTAGTTTGTAAGTACCACTGTACCTGGAGTTCAATCAGGGAAAAATGAGGGTAACTTCAAGGCTTCAATTATTTTGTTTACCTTTTCTAAAAATGGAAGACTCTGTTCCTTTGGAACAAACAGAACGTATGCTCAGTTCAAAAATTATTCTTGATGTGTTTGAAATTCTGGATGGGAGAGGGGATCTTATCAGTCTACCAGCAGCACTCAATGAGTCTAGGCATTGATCAGACGTTAGGATGTTCATGACAACCGCCCGTTATTCACCCAATACAATTGCTAAGGATGATGGAAGAAGGAGTTGCCACACACTTGCACTGAAATGGACTAACTTACAAAGTTAGGTACTCTTTTGAAATTAGAGTTATAATGCTGAGCAGCTTCCTGCATCCTCCCCTGTTCTGAAAGTGGAAGTCACTCTAGCCTATGGGGAAGGCAACGTTTTCTCTTCTATGAGATGTGGACTTCAACTCCCAGAATTCCTGAGCAAGCATGATTGTCTCAGGAATTCTGGGAGTTGAAGTCCACATCTCATAGAAGAGCCAACTTTGCCTACCCCTGCTCTAGCCAAAAATCAAGGGAGCAAATGATTCAGACAGGCAGATTCCTTCGGTCCTTGGACGTTCTCCTCTTTTCAGAAACGATGCAGGAAAAATCTTCAACTACGCTGTCTTTGGTACTCTATTTTGGACACAAAGGTCTCCAGAAGGAAGATGTGTGAGGGGCAGCAGGAGAGGTGGATGCTTCTTCTAAGAGCAACTCAAAGGAGTGCTCTCCGGGTCCCGTCAACAAAACAATGTCGTTTGGCGGGACCCAGGGGAAGAGCCTTCTCTGTGGCGGCCCCGGCCCTCTGGAACCAACTCCCCCCGGAGATTAGAATTGCCCCCACCCTCCTTGCCTTTCGTAAACTCCTCAAAAACCCACCTCTGTCATCAAGCGTGGGGGAACTGAGACATCTCCCCCTGCCTATGTAGTCCTAGAGCATGATATGACTGTATGTATGTTTTTTATATTGGGGTTCCTTTCTTTTAGATTTTTAAATGTATAATTGTTATCTTAGATTTTAATTATTAGATTTGTCAGTATATATTGTTTTTGTCACTGTTGTGAGCTGCCCCGAGTCTGCGGAGAGAGGCGGCATACAAATCTAATAAATAATAATAATAAAATAAAAGGAAAAACTGTTGAAAAGTTCTAGAAGAATATAGAATAGGATAGGATAGGATATAAAATAAGAACAGAGTAGAATAGAGTAAGGAATAAGGAATAAGGAATAAGGAATAAGGAATAAGGAATAAGGAATAAGGAATAAGGAATAAGGAATAAGGAATAAGGAATAAGGAATAAGGAATAAGGAATAAGGAATAAGGAATAAGGAATAAGGAATAAGGAATAAGGAATAAGGAATAAGGAATAAGGAATAAGGAATGGAAAGGAAAGAAATATCGCTAGAATATTGTTTTTATTATTGTTGTGAGCCGCCCCGAGTCTTCGAAGAAGGGCGGCATACAAATCTAATAAATAGATAGATAGATAGATAGATAGATAGATAGATAGATAGATAGATAGATAGATAGATAGATAAATGAGTGGGTGGGTGGGTGGGTGGGTGGGTGGATGGATGGATAGATAGATAGATAGATAGATAGATAGATAGATAGATAGATAGATAGATAGATAGATAGATAGAAGTAGAGGAGAGGAGAGCAGTTAGTTAGTTAGTTAGTTAGTTAGTTAGTTAGTTAGTTAGTTAGTTAGTTAGTTAGTTAGTTAGTTAGTTAGGTAGGTAGGTAGGTAGGTAGGTAGGTAGGTAGGTAGTTTGTTAGACTTCTATACCACCCAATCCTGAAGGACTCAGGGCGGCTTACAACAATATGAAATTACAGTATAGAATTACACAACAACAATTTTAAAAGTCAAAGAGAAAAGAATCTAATTACCAAAACCCTAGATAAGTAGCTAGAGTAGAGTAGATGGCATAAGAATGGAATGGAATGGAATAAGAATTAGAGTGAGGATATAATAGGATTTTACAGTTCGTGTCTTAATTTGATGTACAATTCATAGTATTAATTTAATGTATTATTTACTGCCAACTACCTGGAGTTGTATTGAACTGTGTTAGCCAAGCATTTCTAGTTTATAGTTTAATGGGGGGCACACAGGTTTAATTAGAACTATCTGATACAACCTGAACTTTGAATGAAGCATGTGAATGGATATATTAATTTAATGTTATGCCAGGTTTGTTTTTTATCCATCCATAATGCATTACCTGTGCTTGATTTTTCTATTAGTATTCTTTATTGTGTGTGTGTGTTTGTGTGTGTCAGGAATGGGTTCTACTTACCTTCCTCACCGCATTGCGATGGACATGCACATTTCTGCACATGCGCAGAAGCAAAAAAACAAGGAAGACAGGCGAACCCACTCGGGGGGGGGGGTAGGCAGGGGTGGGCTGCTGCCCGGATAGGGGGGAACACAGTGGGGTAGCGAAAATGGAGCTCCACCCCAGAGCACCCAATTTGCACTGAAAGATGTTGAAAGAAAATGCAGGGCATCCTGCATAAGCCACGCCCACAGTGTGGTAGTAAAAATTTTGGTAGCCCTGCATTGGTGGTAGGCCTGGGTCACTTCCAGTTCCAGCAACCCAGGCCACCAAATTACTAACAGTTCTATAGAACCAGTCCAAACCGGCAGGAACCCACCTCTGGTGCGTGCATGTGAGTACAGTGATACCTCGTCTTACAAACTTAATTGGTTCCGGGACGAGGTTTGTAAGGTGAAAAGTTTGTAAGACGAAACAATGTTTCCCATAGGAATCAATGGAAAAGCAATTAACGCGTGCAAGCCCAAAACTCACCCCTTTTGCCAGCCGAAGCACCCGTTTTTGCGCTGCTGGGATTCCCCTGAGGCTCCCCTCCATGGGAAACCCCACTTCTGTGTTTTTGTGATGCTGCAGGGGAATTTCAGCAGGGGAATCCCAGCAGCGCAAAAACGGGAGCTTCACTGGCAACGGAATTCCGGAGGCGGGGCATCCCAGTGGCGGCAGCTTGAAAATAGTTTGGAAGAAGAGGCAAAAAAATCTTAAACCCCAGGTTTGTATCTTGAAAAGTTTGTATGCCGAGGGGTTTGTAAGACGAGGTATCACTGTATTTGTGTGCGAGCGAGTGTTTGTGTGTCTAATATATATCCCATATTTTGCTCAGCAAGCACTAAACACAGCATAGAACTAAGACGCCTTAAGCAAGATCTAAGTATTGCCCACAAGATCATATGCTGCAACGTCCTGCCTGCCGGCGACTACTTCAGCTTCAACCACAACTACACAAGAGCACACAACAGATTTAAAATTAATATTAACTGCTCCAAACTTGACTGTAAAAAATATGACTTCAATAACCGAGTTGTCGATATATATATATATTGGACAAACCAACAGGAAAGTAAATGCATGTGTTGCAGAACATAAGAATGCATTAAAGAAAAAAGACAAAACCTCCTCCCTTTTCCAACACTTAACACTATGACACTATGGAGTCCGGTAATTAAACCCCAGGTTTGTATCTTGAATAGTTTGTATGCCGAGGGGTTTGTAAGACGAGGTATCACTGTTTTTGTGTGCGAGCGAGTGGCTGTGTGCCTAATATATATCCCATATTTTGCTCAGCAAGTACTAAACACAGCAGTGCGGAACTACAGTGACACCAGGTAGCCTTCTGATAAATAATGTAGAAACCTCCTGCAGTGAGCCTTTTAGCTGACCTTTAAATGAAATCTCAGAACACACCATTACTGCCCCACCGCTGCCGTTAATATCTTCTTAAGGAAAACTTTTTAAAGAGAGAATGGTCCCAACTGTATAATTAACCCTGACATGTAGGGCAAAGTACATGAAAGTAATCAGAGCTGAACACTGGTGACATCTATGGATTCCACACCACGAGCCTCACTAACAGGCAGTCAAAAAGCTCTACAAGTCATTTATAATCCTTAATTGCCAGCCTTAAACTGCCCACTCTCTTGTGTTTTAAGCATACAAAGTAAGGCTGCCTGTACCCATTAAGTAAAATGGAACGTGGGTGTGAATTGGTGGAATGGATTAGATCTCTTCAAACTACCTGAGAGGGGGAAATGGTACTTCTGAAGGCCACTGTTGTTGTTGTTGTTGTTGTTGTTGTTGTTGTTGTTGTTGTTGTTGTTGTTTTTAAAAAGATCTTGCAAAGAGAGAGACACGAAAGTTTCCTCATTCATTCATTGCTCACAAAACCGTGCTTATTTTTCTCCGAAGTACAAAAAGAAGCAGGACTATCTCATCTACATATAAGCCTTCTTACTCATAGTTCAAACTGCTTCCGTCATCTGTTGAACATGGTAACAAAGCCAAAACCTACCCAAGATTAAGTGATAATCCCAGAATGATACTACAAGCCATGATCTGCACTCAGGAAGGGGTGAACTGATATATTTGGAATGACAACCTGAACTGATGCATAGAATTCATTCGTTCCTCGATTGATTGATTGATTGACTGATTGACTGATTGGTTGGTTGGTTGGTTGGTTGGTTGGTTGGTTGGTTGGTTGGTTGATTCAACTTATTCCCAGGTAAGTGGGTTGAGCAGCCTTCCCCAGCCAATACTTTGCTTGCAGCTGATAATAAGTAAAATGATATATATTAACACTAAAATTCCATTGGGGCCCAGATTGAAGAGTTGTTGGGGGGGGCATAAAATGTTTACTTCTTCCTGGGGGGAGGGGGGCGTAACAGAAAGTAATTGAGAAGCACAGTTCCAAGAAGGCTTCAAGAGTTGTAAACCTAATCCTATGTAGCTTCTGCTCTGGCAATCTCACACTGCTTACCAGAGATTACAAAACTTTTGCCAGACCCATCTTCGAATACAGCTCATCTGTTTGGAACCCATATCGCATCTCAGACATTAACACGCTTGAAAATGTCCAAAGATACTTCACCAGAAGAGCCCTTCACTCCTCCACTCGAAACAGAATACCCTACGAGACTAGACTTTCAATCCTGGGCCTAGAAAGCCTAGAACTAAGACGCCTTAAACAAGATCTAAGTATTGCCCACAAGATCATATGCTGCAACGTCCTGCGACTACTCCAGCTTCAACCACAACAACACAAGAGCACACAACAGATTTAAACTTAATATTAACCGCTCCAAACTTGACTGTAAAAAATATGACTTCAATAACCGAGTTGTCGAAGCGTGGAACTCATTACCGGACTCCATAGTGTCATCCCCAAACCCCCAACACTTAGATTATCCACGTTGACCTATCCAGATTCCTAAGAGGTCAGTAAGGGGTGAGTACAAGTGCACTAGAGTGCCTTCCGTCCCCTGTCCTATTGCTCACCTATATCTCCTATACTTTTCTTCTATTCCTATATCTCTTCTTCTATTCTTTCATTGATATGTTCTGTTACTATATCTTCTTTTCTATTCTTTCATAGATATATTTTACCATGAGTATCTCCTCTATAACCTTCATCATGTATTTTACTCTGTGTGTGTGTGTGTGTGTGTGTGTGTGTGTGTATACAGCCTGATGATGGTGAATCAAGGCAGTTAATATATTTATAGCCGACAAGCTAAAAAAAAATAAAAATTAACACACACACACACACACACACACACACACACACACACACATATATATATATATATATATATATATATATATATATATATATATATATGTTAAATGTTTTTAGCTGGAATTTTAAAATTAAGGGAGACTAGGATAGATCCATTTCGGCCTTATTAGGCCTCATCAGCTAGCCACACCCTTTCTTTACTGGGATTCGATCTGGGAAGCTTCTGCATTGTAAAGCAGAGAGCTAGCAATTAGACCCATCAGATCTGAATCCTCCCAGCTCTGTACCAGGGAGGGGGTATATGTTTTTCTTATGTCGGATCACCCTGGTATATTTTTAAGGAACGTCACAGCTCCTTTTTTTGCCTATATACATATACACACACACACACACACACACACATACATACACACACACATACACACGAACACATACTGTATATACCCACTAAAACTCTCATTGTGTATTGGACAAATAAATAAAAATAAATAAATAATAAAGTAATTAGAAGAATGCAATGCTGGCTGAGTACGAGTCACGATGGAAGACAAGCATTCCTTCTTGACAACTTTCCCTTGTTTATCTCGTGTGATTTATTTATTCCATTTGTATGGCTGTCCATCTCAAACAAGGGACTCTGGGCGGCAAACATTAATAAATCACAAGGCTAAAAATCAAATGCCATGAGAAGTATCACTGTGTATTGATATAACACATAAAAAATATTATTGGATTAATTTAGTTTAAACATATTCAAACTACAGTATATACTTTTTTTTACTTAGCCTTTTTAGTTGTAATATTCAAATTTACTTTATGTATAATCTATTTCATGATTATATAATATGATATACTTTCTTATTGGAATAACTACTTTATTAGACATATAGAATTATGGTTTATTAGATATTTTTGGTTGCAATATGAAGAATTATTTTATATATAATCTACTTGGCTTAAAGGATTATAAGAAAATTGCCTTTTGGAATAATTAGTTCAACAGATTTGTAAGACTCAAGTAAGAAGTGAATTTGATGACCAGCGATGTAAAGGTCATTGCAATGTTTTAATATTAGATGGAGAAAAGCTATATTTTAAGAGGTTTTTGAATATATAAGATATTACAGCAATTCCTCGTTTTTCGCGGGGGATGCGTTCCAAGACCATCCGTGAAAAATGAATTTTCATGAAGTAGAGGAAAGATATTTTTTTATGTATTTAACGAGTATTTGGACTTTTAAAAGCCACCCTTTGCATTAAACAGTCATTCTATAATATTTCTCAGCTGGAACTTCAGGTGATATCCTACCAGTTTCTTTAATAGAGTACAGTAGTACTGTAGAAGAATTTTATGAATTTTTCATGGATTTAATGGATTTAAGCCCCCTTTGAAAACCCGTGAAGTAGCGAATCCGCAAAAGATGAACTGCAAAGTAGCGAGGGATTACTGTAACTTGCTCTTCTGGAATATTTTATTTTTAAAATGAATGTAAAGCAATGTGCCAGAGAGAAAGTTTGAAAAGCTGTGATTCCATCTTAGGAATCAATGGCATTATTCACCCCAGGTGAAGATGTCTGGGAACCTTGAAGTCATCAGATGTTGGAAGAGTTGGGGCAACAGCTTGTGGGCCAGCTGACATGGCTCTGTGTGCCACCTGTGGCATCCATGCCATAGGTTCGCCATCACTGATCTATAGAAATGTGTTCCTTTAATATTTTCCCTTAATGTTTTACTTTCTTACTTTGTTTCAGGACTTCACTTTTCTGCATCCGTGCTAGTTTTGGCTATAAGGCTGATAAACACAAACCAACTTCTGGTTTATATTATTCATCCTTTAAGAGGGAAGAAATTCTTTGTTAAGACAATATTCATGAATTGTGAATGGCACATGAGTTTAGTTTTTGCACAAACCCTAATTATAAAGACCGCTTTGGTTGCTGCAGGCTGAGGTATACTTACAAAGACAATAATTTCAGTTTAAACCAGGGGTGGCTTCTAACTTACACTCACTGGCCAAAGCAACCAGATTTTGGAAGGAAATATTTTTGGGTGGTCAAAGTTCAAATGTTCAAATTTATTATTACAGTCATAGACCAAAAACAAATTAAAACGCTCAGTAAATACACAATCAAAAGTTGTAGGATAAAATGATTAAAAAAAAGATAAAATCCATAATAAAATCCAGTCTATCCGTTATGCATTTTCAATACTACTAAAATTACAATCCATAAGCTATGAAGTCTATAGTATTCAGTTTGATACCGTTAGGGAAAGGAATAAACAAGGTTGCCACATTTGTCATATAAATTAGTTAAGGTGTAATAGGCACTTAAAAGCTGGCCACAAATGGTATACATACATACATATATACACACATACATACATACACATATACACATACATATACACAATAATGGGCAGCCAAACTGCCACACTGTGGGTATGGCTTATTTTGTGGGTGTGGCTTGATGGTCATGTGACTGAGTAGGAATGGCTTGCCGGTCATGTGACCAGGTGGGAGTGGCTTGAACGATCATCATCGTTCAAGTGAACTTTTAAGTCCTCGTCTTACACCAGTGTCTCTCTCTGGGGTGACAATTTGCTTCGTGGCTGGGTAGCTAGGTGAACGGGCGCTGATCAACTGTTGAGAAAAAGAGGGGGGAGGAAATGGACACCCTGCAACTCCTGCCGGTGCTGGTCTCCCTGCCGCTTTCCAAGGAGGAGGAAGAGGATGGGAGGTGGGGGGGATAGTCAGCTGGAGCTGGGCACACAGCTTCATTTCAGCCGGTGGAACTACGTTCCACCCCATCCTGCCTGCTGCCCACCCCTACATATACACATACATACACACACACACATATATATATGTATACATACATATACAGTGATCCCTTGATTATCGCGAGGGTTCCGTTCCAAGACCCCTCGCGATAATCGATTTTTCACGATGTAGGGTTGCAGAAGTAAAAACACCATCTGCGCATGCGCGCCCTTTTTCCATGGCCGCGCATGCGCAGATGGTGGAGTTTGCGTGGGCGGCGGGGAAACCCCGATCTTCATCTGCTTGCTGCTGCTGCGGCCGCCCAGCAGCTGATCTGCTCGGCGGCAGCAGCGAGGAGCCGAATTGGGGTTTCCCCGCCGCCCATGCAAAGGGGAAACCCCAGCTCCTCGCTGATGCCCCCGCTCGCCTGCCCGCCCGCCGCCCGCCGCCCGCCGCCCACCAGCAAGAGGGGGAGAGATAGAGAAAGAGAGAGAAGGAAAGAAAGAGATGAGAGAGGGAGGAAGAGAGTGTGAGAGAGGAAGAAGCAAGATAGAGAAAGAGAGAGAGAAAGAAAGATGAGAAAGGAAGGAAGAGAGTGACGTCATCGGGTGGGAAAAATCGCGATATAGCGTTTCGCGAAGAACGAGATCGCGAAAATCGAGGGATCACTGTACACACATATACATATACACACACACACATATACATACATACATACATACATACATACATATATATATACACACACACACAAACATATACATACATACATATATACACACATACATATACATATCTCACTATGATGAAGGCACATATTTGCAGTGATGGGCTCCTACGGGAACGGTCAGGAACGCAGTTCCGGTAGCAAAATTTGAAGCTCCACCCCAGAGCACCCAATTTGCACTGAAAGATGTTGAAACAAAATGCATAAGCCCCGCCCACAGTGTGGTAGTAAAAATTTTGGTAGCCCATCACTGCATATTTGTGATGAATCCCCACTGCTGCTGTGCAGACTCTGGCCACCTGTGCTGTAATTATGGCCTGTAATTATGGCCTGGGGTCAATTTACAGCTCCCGGTAGCTCTCGTCCTTTGATCCCATAGAGAAAAATGAGGTATAAAATGCCATAAATAGCAGTGAGAAAATAAATACACTTTTCTTTTTTTTAATTTTTTTTTACTAATTTTCTTAAAATAAACAGACACACATACAAACATTAAACATAAAGTGGGGGTGCATTTCCCCCGCTTCTCTTGAAAGTATAGATTCAAATACAGAAAAAGAATACATAATTGAATATATGTTGAATATTAAAAAGTCTAGTAAATTTGAGTTAGAATTTTCAAAATCTTAAGTACTATGTATATATAAACTAAAGTACTTAATATATTGCTTATACATGAACTAATGTACCATAATTATCAAAAAATACCTTTAATCTAGTTTTAACTACTATGCGTGTATAGACCAAAATTCTTTATATATTGCTTATACATAAACTAATATACCATAATCATCAAACAGTACATTTAAACTAATTTCAACTACTATACGTATATAAACCAAAATTCTTGATATGTTGCTTATACATAAACTACTGTATCATAATCATCAAAAAATACATTTAAACTAATATTGACATTGTTATCACCTAGGTAAAAACAAATACAAAAAATTAACTAAAGATAAATTTGTATATCTTATTTTTTCTTGTCTATCCATTTATAAACATTGTTCCATGTTTCATAGAATTTAGTATCTTCTTGATCATTTAATCGTCTTGTCATACACTTTTCAAGGGGGGAGGGAGGGAATCTAATGCCAAGGTTTTTAGTGCTCAAAGTGCCGTGTGGCTCTTAAATTCCAGACGACATTTTATTTTCAGTCAAACACTCTCCATGCCTCACGAACGTGACAGGAAGATTTATAATGGGGGCATGATGTTTCATCCCGGAAAGGATGGAAATAACCGACTTAATCTCGGCACTTCCGCCACTTCTGAGCCTGGAAACCCTGCTTGCCCTCTTGCCTGGGACCCTCTTGGCTTTGTGCAAGGCCTTGTGGGGTCCGTGCACCAGCTGGCACCCCAAATGTACACAAGGCCTCGTTTACTGGTTAGGTTGACATCATTGTGGGCTGCAATCTTTTTCTCCGCTGCTGTATGCATTTGATTTTTAGGTCATAAATGTTTTATTTTTTCCCCCAACACAAAGATAAAAACAATACATAGTTTCCAACACAAAATCAAGCTTATTGTCGAACATATACCATTTTTTTTCTTTTTACTAAATTGTAATCATTCAGTGGAGGGTCTTATATCTCTTTCTTTCTTTCAAAGAAACTATAGAAACATATACAGTAATCCTTCGGTTCATCTTTTGCAGATTTGCTACTTCACAAGTTTTCATTTTTTTTATAGAAAATCTTACATAAGTGGTATTATACACCTGTACAAATTGCACACTTCCAGGGGAAAGAGAAGGGCAAATGTTGGCATGGGTGCCAGAAAAAAGGAATTTTTATGCATATGATCTGGGAGTGTGCAGAAATACAGAAATTCTGGAATGTAGTCCAGAATGAAATTAATAAAATGTTAAACATTAACTGGATTATTACAAAAGAAATAGCAATCTTAATTAAATATAGGGAATTAGGAGAATCCAAGGAAATTAAAACCGCAGCATTGGAAAGTGCTCAAGCGGTGATAGTATTAGGATGGAAAGATTCTACAAAATGGACAGTACAAAATTGGTACTGGTATATGGTGGATCACATACATTTTGAAATTATGGAAATAAGATTAAATAATTTTGATGAGAATAAACTAGAGAAGCTGATGGTGCGATGGAACAAGGTAAAAGATTATATGTTAGGTAGAATCTGTGATGTAAATACGAAAAATAAATTACAATCACTCTTTTAGTAAAATTCGTTCAAGATAGAGCCAAGGATTAATAGATAGATAAACAAGTAAAATTTCTTTGAATCCTCTTGTAGGGGTGGTGGGGGTGACGGGGTGTGTGTGTTGTTTGGTGATGGGCACATGCACTGTACACTGTTATATGTTTGTTTTATGTAAACCTATAAAACCAATAAAAATTGTTTAAAAAAAAAGAAGAAGTCATCATTGTACAGAAGAAAAAAGAACTTATTATTATTTAGATCAATCCAGAGAATATATAAAAATATCTCTAACAATTCGCTATTTAAAAACAAATCTACTAATGTATTAAACTAGATATGTTTTCCAGAAGAGAAAAAAAGAAAAAACAAACCCTGATTATATGTTAGATCAAATCGAAAAAGAGGGAGGAAAAAATGTCAAATTTAATAGAAAAAGTAAACTAGTTAGTGATGTTTTATAATAGACTGTATTTTTCTTTTTTTACTTCACAGGTTTTCAAAGGGGGCTTAAATCCATTAAATCCATTGAAAATTTAAAAGCCCAAATACTCATTAAATACATTAAAAATTATCTTTCCTCTACTTCACGGAAATTCATTTTTCACGGGTGGTCTTGGAACGCATCCCCCGCGAAAAACGAGGATTACTATAATTTGAAACCATTCAGGATACAATTAAAGGCCATCCACCGGAGTCAATTCACCAAAGACATTGAAGATTGAGTTAGAATCCAAAAGTAGTGAAGGCAACTCAAAGACTGAATGAAATTAAGAAGGAAGCACCATCCACCAAGAATATATCAGATGGCAGAAAAAATGTTAAACTTGGAGATGCTGCAGACATGCCTGGAATAGAAGAGAATGACCATGCCAAAGGTGAAGATACATTCACTGCTTTGAAGGAGCCACTCAACTTCTCAAAATCAGCATCAACCGGGTGGAAATGTTTTCACAGAAAAAAAAAATCCATACAGGTGCAAATAAGACTGACATGTTAAATCAGGTCCCATCGAACGACCTTCAGCGGGCAATTCCTGATCACACATTGGACATTAAAAAAAACAGCTTGCAAAACAGACTTCCAAGTGTTGTGGTTAGCTCTGGCCCAGCTCCTGCCCCAAGGACTGTGGATGTGGGGGAGACATCCACATGCTGCAGGCCTGTTTTGCCCCCGGTGGAATCTGCTGATGAAGGCTCCTCTGACCAAGAAGACATGAGTGACATGGAGAAGGAGAGTGTGGCAGACAGCTCAGAAGGAGATCAATTATCTAGCTCCTCCTTGGATTCAGAACAAGAGTTAATGATACAGCCACGCATGCGGAGAGCGATGCATAGGCAGCAACAACCGAGAGATTATTATCAAAGAAAATGAGGCCACCCATGGTTGGGTGGGGCTGTGGTAATTAGTGAGGCTGCTATAAATAGCAGCCTGTGGGTTTGGCCATTGTGGAGGATTATCTGATCGTTGGGTTTCGTGACTGCTTTACTGACTTGGACCTTTTGTGTGCTGATTTTTCCCCGCTTTGAAACTAAACCAGGGCAAAGTGTGTTTCGCTTTGTGAAAAAAGAAGGACTGTGAATTGCCTCACAGCTGCAAGCTAAGTATCACAGAACTGATAAGGGACTTGTACAAATTACCAGTTTGTTTGGAGACGAGTGCTCTTTGCTATCCCAAAAGAGGGCTTGGTTTAAGTGAATTTTCATTATAAAGAACATTGTTTTGAATTTTCAAACATGTGTGTGTCTGAAATTGTATCTGTGCATTTTTGGGAGGATTCTACCAGAGAGCTCGACAGAACACCAAGGAGAGAGTTAGGAGTGAGATGCTCCTGTTTCGCTCATGCTTGTCGGTCATTGAAAATCCAGTTGTGGAAGGAAGCGTGAAGCTCCACCCAGATAATGCCATTTGGGTTCTTTTACCCTCTGCGCATGTACAGAACGCTTTGCGCATATGTAGAGGGTAAAAGAATCCAAATGGCGGCATCCAGGTGAGTAGACGGAGCCTCACGTTCCCTTCACAACCGGCTCTCTAACAACCGACAGGCATGACCAAACTGGGAGCCTTCCACTCCTGGAGAGAGTCAACAACTTTCAGAGAATGAAGCCAAGTGAGTCAGACTATGATAATTGGGCATAATTGCATGTGTTATCTCAAGTTCATTAAAACACTTAATATCTACCAAAAAAGGGGGTGGGTGGGAGGCAATTAAAGGTCTCCAATTGTTGCTTTTCTTTTCTTTTTTTTCAGGCAAGATTTTTTTATTATTTTTCAATTCCAATCACATATGCAAATTAACATACCATCAATCTTGAAATACATTACAATAATTATTTCTTTTAACTTTGGTATTCATGATCTATCCAATGCTGCCTCCAATACAACTGACATCTGGACAAGAAGTTAGTTGGGGGAAAGATCAAAAGCAACATGAGAAAATATTCTGAAGTTAGTTGGGGGAAAGATCAAAAGCAACATGAGAAAGTATTCTGAAGTTAGTTGGGGGAAAGATCAAAAGCAACATGAGAAAATATTATTTTACTGAAAGAGAAGTAGATGCTTGGAACAAACTTCCAGCAGACGTGGTTGGTAAATCCACAGTAACTGAATTTAAACATGCCTGGGATAAACATATATCCATTGTAAGATAAAATACAGGAAATAGTATAAGGGCAGACTAGATGGACCATGAGGTCTTTTTCTGCCGTCAGTCTTCTATGTTTTTAAGAATAATTACTCAAATTTCTTATGTGTATTTTAAAATGCTATTCACTAATACAATTTTTAAATTGCTTCTTTTCTACTCAAATCTAATCGTTTAGGCCAATGATTTTTTAAAATCCTGGGGCACACCACCAACCAAAATGACACCCTAAGACATTTTCCTCTCTTTTTCCATCCCTGTCTCCTCCCCACCCTTGTGTGTGTGTGTGTGTGTGTACACACTCTTGAACCATTTCCAAAAACAGGTGAGGGCTGGGGGTTTTCTCTCTCTTATTCTTGGGGTGCTTTTTATCATATGCTTTAAATCAAGAGTCACTTCTCTCTCTCTATTGTTCCTCTCTCTTTCCTCTCATTCTCTGTGTCAATCATTTTCTCATTTCTCTTTTTTCCTCCCCTTTTTGCTCATTTATCTCTCTCTCTCTCTTGCTTGCTTTCTCTCTCTCTCTCTCTTGCTTTCTTTCTCTCTGACACTTGCTTTCTCTCTTTCTCTCTCTCACTCTTTCTCCCTCTCTTTCTCTCTCTTGCTTTCTTTCTCTCTCTCTCACTCTCTCTCTCTCTCTCTCTCAGCAAAAAGTTGCGAGACTGGAACCTGAGCTTCCTTTTTCGCGGCACACCTGACCATATCTTGCGGCAAACTAGTGTGCCACGGCACACTGGTTGAAAAACACTGGTTTAGGCCGTAGTGCTTCCATCTTCTCCATGTATCCGTAACAAAAAATTCATAATATTTATTACCATTACTTTTATAATAATTGCCCTTAAAAAAGAAACAAATGTTCCGAATCATGACAACTAAATCCTATCAGTTATCTAACTATTACATGGATCAAGAATATATTAATTCAAGGGGGGGAAAGAAAAGTCCAAAAAAATTATCACATATGTCCCAATTAGCCCAATTAATAATAATTCCTTTAAAAAGATAAAATTAGAAAAATAAAAAGTTTGGAATGGAAAAAATAAAAAAGAAAAGAAAAAAAGTTAAAAAAAATAGGAAGGAAAACAAAAAATGAAAGAACAGAGGGGAAAACAGTTCCCCTTTCTTCCATCTATCCCATATATTACCCAAATCCTCATATCCCATGTATCACTAAAAGCTCAGTGGAATCATCAAACCCTACTCTTATTTATATCACTGCAAACCCAGTGGAATCTTTGTGCCCTATCCTAAGAGAAGAAGAAAAAATCACTGTAAGCCCAGTGAAATCATCATACCCTACTCTAATTATATCACTGCTTTTCAAACAACCTTCTCTTTCTGGTAAGGGAAGGTCCATCCAAATGCTAAGCTCATTTCATAAAAGGCCTGGAAGCTTCTCGCCTCCTCCTGAACACCTGCAGTTAGCCACAGAAACCAAAGCAAAAGGATTTCTGCTCTGTGGCCAAAATCCACAACCCACCACTTAATTTTCATTGTAGGCCTGCACCTGCCTAGGGGTAGTTAGCAAGGCCCTACCATTCATGCTTAAGGGCTAATCCAGGTTTCTCAACCTTAGAAAATTTCAGATGTATGGACTTCAACCCTCAGAATTCCCCCTACCCACGTGCTGATGTCCATCCATTTGTAAGTTGGCTTAGGTTTGAGAAACGCTGCAATGGGCAGAATCCAGCCAGATTCAAACCCAGCCAAATCCCATCCACAGGCAGGCATCCCAAGGATCTTAAAAATGGAGGAGATCTCTCCAGGCACGAGAGATTCTTGATGATTTCATGGACCCCCAACAACTTGTTCTCCTGGTGACAAAGTGAAGGTCTCTTGCTTTGTCCTGGTCTCCCATTCCATAAATAGTAGGCCTAACTCTGGTTCCCAAGCTGATGGTAAATGACATTCCCTAACACAATGCAAGTTTGCCTAAGAGGAGAGCCTACTGATGACATGATGATTGCTGTCAGGTAATTCCCTGATGCCTTTGAGTAGCAATAAAAGCATCTCCTCACTCCTCCTGAACATAATGGGAGAACAGAAAGTTCTGAGCAGCCAGAACAAAAGTAGAAGGCAACTAGCTGAAGAAAACAAGGAAGAGGAGGAGAAGGGGAAGAGCATGACAACCACTGATCAGCCAACTCTAGGACTAGGCGGTACTTGTCCTCCATCAAGCTTTTGAGCCAACATCCTCACCACCTTTGAATTTTATGGCTGTGGTTACAACATCACAAAAAGTAAGTGCTCTAGAAAAATGCTGAGGCCAAGAGAAGGGCATTTGAAGGGTGACTGTTTTCCCATTTATGTCCAATAAAATCACCTAATTAAAGAAGCTTATTCAATTGTAAATATCTTATTTACTTACTTACTTTATGGATATGTCATCTATTTCCAAAGGTTTTGTGTGGCATTTGGTCAAAAACAACCCATCCCTCAAAACTAATACACAGATCCATACAGAAAATAAACAATAATCAACAATGTCAAAAATTATCAAAATTATCAAAATATAGGAACATTTTCTATACAAAATATACAAAACCATGAGTTTATCGGATTCAAGCTTTAAAGCACCTTATAACAACCTATTTTTAAATAAAGCGTATTGGTTTCACCAGAACTTCTAACCAAAGATGTTTCCAAACCAGATCCAAAATATTTGTTGAAAACTAGAGAGCAGTGTGGAAATGGAGTTATATTAATGTGACATGGTGGCTTTGATGCACTGTTAATGGCAGTGTCTGCCTTGGCAGGTGGATTTTTAAAATGTCTTTATGGGGTTCAGCATGCTTGATCAACAATATCATAAAAAAGTAGAAACATAAAAGACTGACGGCAGAAAAAGACCTCATGGTCCATCTAGTCTGCCCTTATATAATTTTCTGTATTTTATCTTAGGATGGATATATGTTTATCCCAGGCATGTTTAAATTCAGTTACTGCGGATTTACCAACCACGTCTGCTGGAAGTTTGTTCCAAGGATCTACTACTCTTTCAGTAAAATAATATTTTCTCACATTGCTTTTGATCTTTCCCCCAACTAACTTCAGATTGTGTCCCCTTGTTCTTCTGTTCACTTTCCTATTAAAAACACTTTCCTCCTGGACCTTATTTAACCCTTTAACATATTTAAATGTTTCAATCATGTCCCCCCTTTTCCTTCTGTCCTCCAGACTATACAGATTGAGTTCATGAAGTCTTTCCTGATACGTTTTATGCTTAAGACCTTCCACCATTCTTGTAGCCCGTCTTTGGACCCGTTCAATTTTGTCAATATCTTTTTGTAGGTGAGGTCTCCAGAACAAACGGTAGCGACGAGGGTGGAATAAAATAAATAAAATGTTGTTGATAGCTGTGATCTACCCAATGACACCACCTAGAACACCTTGGCTGATCTTGGTAGAGAAGAATGGTTGGAACTTGTTCACATGACCAAGAAAGGCCAGATTTCTAAGCCAGACGAGGCGATCAGGGGTAGGGAGGCATATCCCAAAATAAAGCAGTGACAAACCGCAGAAGTGGAGAAGACCCAAACTTAACCAAGAATCTGTTATGGCTAAGAAACTTAATTCACAGGTATCCTTGAACATCTAAAATGTGTATTAAGTGCAGGTGAACCTCTGTTGCTTCTCTTGCTGTCAACACTGCAGTTTCCTGGTAGGTTGACACTTATCTGAACTCTTAAAATATGCAGACATATTTTTAAAGCCACCGGTACCATATTGCAGCAGACTCATTCTACTTAAGAGCCTCCTACGGGATTCATTACTAATCTTTTAGAACGTTTCCCATAAGAGTAGTATTAGAGAGGTGGTGTTGGGTTCTGAGGCTTATTTCCCTTTTAGTCCATTCGTTGCATAGGTCTCCCTCTGACATTTCAAAGAATCAATTCAATATTTGTACACAAATGGTTAAGGTTAATGCTAGTCTAGTGAGCACCAGATAAATATTCTGCATTTGATATAAATTCCTAGCCTCGGCTTGATTGAGGAGCTTGAGAGGAAGAGAAATCAGGGCTTTATCAGGACCCTGGACAGCTCAGTATAGGATCTCTCTCTCTCTCTCTCTCTCTCCCCCTCCCTCCCTCTCTCTCTCTCTCTCTCTCCACCCCCCCCTCCTCACTATTTTAACACTCCCCTGTGCTCAACTCAAACCTTAAGAAGGTGCCTGTGGAGTAGCTGATTCTTTAACTTCATTCCTAGCTGCTACCCAAATCTGGTCTCAAAAAGCCCCAGATTCTTTCTGAAAAGATTTCTTTTCAGAATCCAGGGAAAATCTGAAGCTGGATTTTCAAATGAAAGGAAGACCACACCCACTGGCTGGGAAGCCAAAACATGGTGGTGTTGAGAGCTTCTTTTGAAGCAAGGTTTATCCCATTCGGATCTCAGGGAATTTATTTTGCAAAGTCTCAAAATGGGTGAGCAATGAGGTCGGGGCAGTAGGAAAAGCAAGTAGGATGCTTGGCTGCATAGCTAGAGGTATAACAAGCAGGAAGAGGGAGATTGTGATCCCCTTATATAGAGCGTTGGTGAGACCACATTTGGAATACTGTGTTCAGTTCTGGAGACCTCACCTACAAAAAGATATTGACAAAATTGAACGGGTCCAAAGACGGGCTACAAGAATGGTGGAAGGTCTTAAGCATAAACCGTATCAGGAAAGACTTCATGAACTCAATCTGTGTAGTCTGGAGGGCAGAAGGAAAAGGGGGGACATGATCGAAACATTTAAATATGTTAAAGGGTTAAATAAGGTTCAGGAGGGAAGTGTTTTTAATAGGAAAGTGAACACAAGAACAAGGGGACACAATCTGATGTTAGTTGGGGGAAAGATCAAAAGCAATGTGAGGAAATATTATTTCACTGAAAGCGTAGTAGATCCTTGGAACAAACTTCCAGCAGACGTCGTTGGTAAATCCACAGTAACTGAATTTAAACATGCCTGGGATAAACATATATCCATCCTAAGATAAAACACAGGAAATAGTATAAGGGCAGACTAGATGGACCATGAGGTCTTTTTCTGCCGTCAGTCTTCTATGTTTCTATGTTTCTAAAGTAACATGCATTTATTTCCAAAATCATCCAACTGGGAAAAGTAATGACATCCCTCCACAAATTTCATTTTATCTGTGAATTCATTACCCGACTAGAGGAAAGTGGCTTCTGGCATGCATTATGTTATTCTTCAGGATGAAATTGAAAATTCCCATTTAGTTGAGATGTATACTATGACTGGAAAAAAAAGGAAGTATAAATTATTTTTTCCTGGCATCAAATTGCAGATGATTTCATCTAAAAAGTCTCTTGTATGAATGCATGCCAATTAGGCTGAACTACACTCAAGGTCCATCTCACCTATCACCCACCCTGTAATAGTGGTCAGTTAGATGCTAAATCAAACCTATACCGCAACTTTATGGTGGAATAAATAGCCCTGTTGAAGATCTTCAACCAAAGGAGCAGCATCAATGGCATAGCCGGTGTGTTTGTTCAAGAATGGAGATCTGGCCTTGGGAAAGAGGAGGAACACACAGGCGCTACTAGGGGAGCACTCACAACACCTGCGATGTATATTTGTTGTTTTTATCATTGTTAGCCGCCCCAAGTCTACGGAGAGGGGCGGCATACAAATCCAATAAATTGTTAATTATTAATGTTCTATCTGGGTCACTCCAGAAGCTATAACCAACCCAAAAAGATAAGCCAGACACACCGGTAAAATTCAAATACAATTTTATAATGTTCAAGAGAAACGAAGCTAACAGAAAATGTCCTTACACAGCAGGAAAACACTGGAACTCCAAATATATACACGAAGGCAATTGTCCATGCATCAATATAGGATTCTTGCTGCCAAGACGAGGCTGTAGATAACAGACATACACCTCCCACGGTTCTTCAAGACTGCTGGGCCACAAGCCAGGAACAGAGACGCCGAGAAAGCAATGCAGGTTACAGCAACTCCAAACTGATAACACTCCACATGGCTTCAAGAGTTTGCCTGCCTTATAAACCCTTCCCTGCTAATGAGGACCACACCCAAGCCCTGGTGTTCCTTATTCAATGCTGATAATATTTCTTCAATTGATCCTTCCTTTGATCTAGACGTCTCTGTCGCATGTTAATGACAGCTTGTGCTTCGTCACCTAATGACTCCAAAGACTCCAAGCTACTGGCTGGGGAGAGCCCCTCCCCGGGGCTCCCATGCTGTTCTTCCTCGTCACAATCCTGACTGTACTCTCCCCCGTCCGAATGCTCAGCCCCCTCCTCTTCGCTGTCAGCCTCCTCCGGGCATGGAGCCAGCAGAGACGCAGCTGGTCTTTGATCTGCCACAACAATTAATTATTATTATTATTATTTGCATGGAGACCATATGGGAGAATCCATGGCCCCAACAGCCATGGGGTTAAAGTTTGGCTTTGTGTTGTATTCTGGCTTAATTATCATCGTTTCTGATGAGCATCTTTCTATTCTTAAGGATGTACCAACAAGAGAATCCTCCAGGCCTTCCTGTGTCTATATCGACGCACAACAACAACTTTGTGTAATTTTCCATGAAACTGGAATTTATTTTAATGTATCGTCATCTTTCATGCCATATAAATAACACACAGCAGGAAAGCAGATGCTTGAAGAAATTGGTCCTGAACCAATTTATATTTTAAGTCATCTTTTCACATTGTATACTTCTATCACCAAAGATGAAGAAACGCATTCATTTGCACATTCCTAAAAGTCAGCAGCAAGTGGCAACTCTTTCACAGCTTCCAGATTACAACATCTGCCCCAGTGTTACTTGGGCATACCCAATTTATTCTCTTGTACTGTGTGGATGGATGGAGGAAGCTTTGAGGGATCCTATGATGAGCTTATTTCCAAGCAAGGCTTGTTAGCATGATTGCAAATGATCTCTCTCTCTCTCTCTCCCTCTCTCCCTCTCCCTCTCTCTCTCTCCCTCTCTCTCAATCTCTCTCTCTCAATCTCTCTCTCTCTCTTTCACTCTCTCTCTCTCTCAATCTCTCTCTCAATCTCTCTCTCTCCCTCTCTCTCAATCTCTCTCACTCTCTCTCTCTCCCTCTCTCTCTAAATCTCTCTCTCTCTCTTTCACTCTCTCTCTCTCTCAATCTCTCTCTCTCTCTCAATCTCTCTCTCTCCCTCTCTCTCAATCTCTCTCACTCTCTCACTCTCTCACTCTCTCACTCTCTCAATCTCTCTCTCAGTCTCTCTCTCTCTCAATCTCTCTCTCTCTCAATCTCTCAATATCTCCCTCTCTCAATCTCTCTCTCTCTCTCACTCTCTCACTCTCTCAATCTCTCTCTCAATCTCTCTCTCTCAATCTCTCTCTCTCTTTCAATCTCTCTCTCTCTCTCACTCTCTCAATCTCTCTCTCAATCTCTCTCTCTCTCAATCTCTCCCTCTCTCTCAATCTCTCTCTCTCTCACTCTCTCTCACTCTCTCACTCTTTCAATCTCTCTCTCAATCTCTGTCTCTCAATCTCTCTCTCTTTCAATCTCTCTCTCTCTCAATCTCTCTCTCTCTCAATCTCTCTCTCCCTCTCTCTCAATCTCTCTCTCCCTCTCTCCCTCTCTCTCAATCTCTCTCTCCCTATCTCCCTCTCTCTCAATCTCTCTCTCTCTCTGTGTGTGTGTGTATGTGGAATGGGACATTTGAAGATTGTCAAAAAACCTAAAACCTTTAACCCGCTGCCCTCTTTCAAAGGAAAAAAGGCCCATCGCCTGCTTTGAGAGGATCATTTTATTTTTATTTCTTTTAAATAATCTTTATTACCTTTTCAGCCAAATTTTTAGTTCTGGGTTTTGTTTAATCCGATAAGACATCTTATTCTTATAAGACATCTTCTACTGCACGAGTCAAAAAGAGGGCTGTAAAAATATTTACTGACCCCTCGCCTCCAAGATATAAACTGTTTCAATTCCTACCCTCAAAATGTTGCTATAGAGCACTGAACACCAAGACAACTAGACACAAGAACTGTTTTTTCCTGAATGCCATCACTTTGCTAAACAAATAATTCCCTCAACACTGTCAAACTATTTATGAAGTCTGCACTTCTGTTACTACCATTTTTTTCTCATCATTCCTATCACCCATTTCCTCCAACGTACGACTCTATGACTGTAACTTGTCGCTTCTATCCTTAAGATTTTTTATTAATATTGATTGTTTCCTCATTGCTTATTTGACCCCCCTATGACAATCATTAAGTGTTGTACCTTATGATTCTTGACAAATGTATCTTTTTCTTTTATGTACAATGAGAGCATATGCACCAAAGACAAATTATTTGTGTGTGCAATCACATTTGGCCAATAAAGAATTCTATTCTATTCTATTCTATTCTATTCTTCCATATTTTGTAAAATTTCATGTCACCTTTTCCATGAATCTCCATCATCAATGTGCTCTTTTCTGTGCACTCAAGTGTTTTTCTTAGCACCCTGGAGGAAGTAGGTATGCTTTCTAATTTCCAATTTTGAGCATAGACTAATCTAGCTGCTGTCATTATATGCAAAATTAAGTATCTTTCCTCTTTTGTGTATCTTGTGCGAAATATACCCAATAAAAACATTTCAGGCTTTAGGACTATTCCTTTCTGAAGTATTTTTCCCAACCAATTTCTAATCACTAAAAACTAATTTCTATTTTTCAATTTCTAAAAACTAAATACTTTACTAGAAGAGCCCTCCACTCCTCCATTCGCAACAGAATACCCTACGCAACTAGACTTACAATCCTAGATTTAGAATGCTTAGAACTACGTCGCCTTAAACACGGCCAAAGCATAGCCCATAAAATCATCTGCTATAACGTCCTTCCTGTCAACGACTACTTCAGCTTCAACCAGAACAACACACGAGCACACAACAGTTACAAACTTAAAGTAAACCGCTGCAAACTCAACTGCAGCAAATACGACTTTAGTAACCGAGTAGTTGATGTATGCAACTCACGACCAGACTCTGTAGGATCGTCACCTAACCCCCAAAACTTTACCCTTAGATTATCCACTGTTGACCTCTACCGATTCCTTAGAGGTCAATAAGGGGTGTGCATAAGTGCACCAGTGTGCCTTCCGTCCCCTATCACAATGTTTCTCTTTTCCTAGTATCATTGGGCCTTCTCCGGGTCCCGTCAACTAAACAATGTCGGTTGGCGGGCCCCAGGGGAAGAGCCTTCTCTGTGGTGGCCCCGACTCTCTGGAACCAGCTCCCCCCAGAGATTAGAACTGCCCCTACCCTCCTTGCCTTTCGTAAACTCCTTAAAACCCACCTTTGTCGTCAGGCATGGGGGAACTGAGATATCTCCCCCAGGCCTATATAATTTATGTATGGTATGCTTGTAAGTATGTCTGCTTAAAAATGGGTTTTTTTAACTATTTTAAATTTTAAATTGTAAATTATTAGATTTGTCAGGAACTGTTTTTATTGTGTTGTGAGCCGCCCCGAGTCTACGGAGAGGGGCGGCATACAAATCTAATAAATAATAATAATAATAATAATAATAATAATAATAATTTATTAGATTTGTATGCTGCCCCTCTCGGGGCGGCTCACAACAACATAAACAGTGTACAAATCCAATTTTAAAATGCAATTTAAAACCCTTATAATAAAATAAAATAATCACACAACCAATCAAACCATACACCAGCCTTGACAATTGGGGTGTGTGTTAGTTTCCCCATGCCTGGCGACAAAGATGAGTTTTTAATAACTTACGAAAGACGAGGAGGGTGGGGGCAGTCCTAATCTCTGGGGGGGGGGAGTTGGTTCCACAGGGCCAGGGCCGCCATAGAGAAGGCTCTCCCTCCCGCCAGACGACATTGTTTAGTCGACGGGACCCGGAGAAGGCCAACTCTGTGGGATAATAAATAAATAAAATGAAATGAAATAAAATGGAATGAAATGAAATGAAATGAAATGAAATGAAATGAAAATAAAATAAAATAAAATAAAGTAAAGTAAAGTAAAGTAAAGTAAAGTAAAGTAAAGTAAAGTAAAGTAAAGTAAAGTAAAGTAAAGTAAAGTAAAGTAAAGTAAATAAAATAAAATAAATAAAATAAAATAAAATAAAATAAAATAAAATAAAATAAAATAAAATAAAATAAAATAAAATAAAATAAAATAAAATAAAATAAAATAAAATAAAATAAAATAAAATAAAATAAATTTCCAGAAAGTTCTGGCTTTCGGGGCAGGTCCACCAATGGTGGTAGTATGTCCCTGAGAGGAACATTTTAAATGGAGGTTTTTAGGCTGTAACCCTTCCCCTCGCCTCTCCGTTTCCATCCCATGGCTGCTGAGGAGAACATCGGAGAGCACGTCGTATCAAATGGCCAGTGGGGAGAGAGATCTGAACTTCACTCTGGCCCAGGCCTTGTCCCTCACCTAAGACCAGCCGGCTTGATTGGAATCTGGCACTTCCGAGAAGCTGCTAGTCAGCCTTCCCTCTCACATTCTCTTCGCCAGCCTTGCCTGCTCTTAACATCTCTGCCAAATGCCTTCTCCTGTTTCTGATGAGAGTTTAGGATTTTCTTGCCTGGCTTTCTAAAAGGCAATTTCTCCTCCTCCTGCTCCTCGGTGTGGCCTTTTGTCATGACTCTGCACTCTGTCTAAAAAAGTAGAATTAAAACCAGATCCAGTAGGGCAGTGTTTCCCAACTTTGGCCACTTGAAGATATTTGGACTTCAACTCCCAGAGTTCCCCAGCCAGCATTCGCTGGCTGGGGAATTCTGGGAGTTGAAGTCCAAATATCTTTTTATTTATTTATTTATTTATTTTGTCCAATACACAATGAGGGTTTTAGTGGGTATATATCTATATACACATATTAAAATACATGATGAAGATTATAGAGGAGATACTCATAGTAAGATACTGTATATCTAAGAAAAGATAGAAAAGAAGGTATAGTAATAGAACATATCAATGACAGAATAGAAGAAGAGATATAGGAGTAGAAGAAAGGTACAGGAGATATAGGAGAGCAATAGGACAGGGGACGGAAGGCACTCTAGTGCACTTGTACTTGCCCTTTACTGACCTCTTAGGAATCTGGATAGGTCAATCATAGATAATCTAAGGGTAAAGTGTTGGGGGTTCGGGGATGACACTATGGAGTCCGGTAATGAGTTCCACGCTTCGACAACTCGGTTACTGAAGTCATATTTTTTACAGTCAAGTTTGGAGCGGTTAATATTAAGTTTACATCTGTTGTGTGCTCTTGTGTTGCTGTGGTTGAAGCTGAAGTAGTCGCCGACAGGCAGGAAGTTGCAGCATATGATCTTGTTTAAGGCGTCTTAGTTCTAAACTTTCTAGGCCCAGGATTGAAAGTCTAGTCTCATAGGGTGTTCTGTTTCGAGTGGAGGAGTGAAGGGCTCTTCTGGTGAAGTATCTTTGGACATTTTCAAGGTTGTTAATGTCTGAGATGCGATATGAGTTCCAAACAGATGAGCTGTATTCAAGGATGGGTCTGGCAAAAGTTTTGTAAGCTCTGGTAAGTAGTGTAAGATTGCCAGAGCAGTCAAGTTGCCAAGGTTGGGAAACACTGCAGTAGGGGACCAGCACAACCTTAACACTTGACTCGTCTCTCACAAACCTTACTCGGTAAAATGCAGCCTGCACCCTAAATCTGTCCCGTAAGAGCTTAACCAAAACAAATAAACAAACCTGTAAGTCAAAAACATCCTTGTCCATTTCCTTCCATGCTATGCAGGCGATGTACGTAGGCATGGGGGAACTAAGACATCTCCCCCAGGCTTTCTTATATTTTATGTTTGGTATGTATGTGTTGTATGGTTTTTTAACGGGTTTTTTAATATAATTCTTATTATTAGATTTGTTCCATTGTTTATACTGTTTTTTATTGTTGTTGTGAGCCGCCCCGAGTCTTCAGAGAGGGGCGGCATACAAATCTAATAAAATAAAATAAAATAAAATAAAATAAAATAAAATAAAATAAAATAAAATGAAATGAAATGAAATGAAATGAAATGAAATGAAATGAAATGAAATGAAATGAAATAAAATAAAATAAAATAAAATAAAATAAAATAAAATAAAATAAAATCTAATAAAATAAAATAAAATAAAATAAAATCTAATAAAATAAAATAAAATAAAATAAAATAAAATAAAATAAAATATAGATAGATAGATAGATAGATAGATAGATAGATAAATAAATAAAAAATAACTAACTAACTAACTAACTAACTAACTAACTAACTAACTAAATAAATAAATAAATAAATAAATAAATAAATAAATAAGCAAGCAAGCAAGCAAGCAAGTAGGCCTAACACCTAAAATGAAATTAGAACCAGAGAATAAATTTGAACAAATTTTAGTTCTCGCGTTCCCTTATTTGACATGCTGGTATTAGATTAGGAAGCCCCCACAGGATGTGCCAACTATGTCACGCTAGTATCATATCTCCCTTTATAAATAAACCACAGGAAATTGCTGTAGGTTCCGCTTGATTTTTCCAGATAGAGTCTCAAGCCTTGGACCGTTCTAAAGTGCCAGCTTCATAAAACAAGCTTATTAATTTGGCTCTCAGATATGCGCCTCCCTTCCAAAAACTTTGGGAAATTTTCCTCTGTTAATTAAAGTAAGTGCTTCAGTATATCATCCATTAATATTCATCATCTCAAGTTTTTTCCAAGACTCAAAAAAGAGCAAAGTCAACCAAGCGTAGAACTACCTAACTTAAATATGATGAAGGAAAAATTGCTGGATTTTCTACCAAGGGATTGACCCAGTTCTCACAACCCTCAGATACCAAACTGGGCTTATTTAGAAGAAGCAAGTCTCTGACAGCTTCATTCCAAGCCATTATTTATTAAGAAGAGTCATAGGTGCAAAATGCGGCATCCCAGAATTTTCTATTTTTAAAGAGAGGAAAAGTCTCTTTCTAAGAGGTAGGAAAAGCAAGTAGGATGCTTGGCTGCATAGCTAGAGGTATAACAAGCAGGAAGAGGGAGATTGTGATCCCCTTATATAGAGCGCTGGTGAGACCACATTTGGAATACTGTGTTCAGTTCTGGAAACCTCACCTACAAAAAGATATTGACAAAATTGAACGGGTCCAAAGACGGGCTACAAGAATGGTGGAAGGTCTTAAGCATAAAACGTATCAGGAAAGACTTAATGAACTCAATCTGTATAGTCTGGAGGACAGAAGGAAAAGGGGGGACATGATCGAAACATTTAAGTATGTTAAAGGGTTAAATAAGGTTCAGGAGGGAAGTGTTTTTAATAGGAAAGTGAACACAAGAACAAGGGGACACAATCTGAAGTTAGTTGGGGGAAAGATCAAAGGCAACGTGAGAAAATATTATTTTACTGAAAGAGTAGTAGATCCTTGGAACAAACTTCCAGCAGACGTGGTTGGTAAATCCACAGTAACTGAATTTAAACATGCCTGGGATAAACATATATCCATTGTAAGATAAAATACAGAAAATAGTATAAGGGCAGACTAGATGGACCATGAGGTCTTTTTCTGCCGTCAGTCTTCTATGTTTCTAAGATCCTTGCAATGTTGTGACATGATAAAATAAACATGTTGCTGAGCCTTGCGCAAACATTGTTGGCTAGCTTGCCAAGTTCCCCACCCAGCTCTACTCAATGGGCCTCCATGACATGCAAGAGGTAGGAAAAAGCATTGCAAGTTGGAAAACAATGACTAAGCACCACACTATGGGTACTTCCTTACTGGTCATAGCATGAAACATCACAATTTTCATAAGCGAGGACACGCAGGAGACTGCAAGAAGAAGAAAACAGGTTCTCAAAGATCACAAAACATGGATGTCCAGTTTGCCATTGGGTTTTTGCCCTTGGAGCTCCAGAAGGTCACATTTTGACATTGGGTATGACCTTGCTATCCTAACGCACCAACGGCCATCCATTCTTCCCTAAGGAAGCATCCTGCGAGAGAGACACACATGACGTCTACAGGTTAGATCCATCTTAATCCAAAGAACTGAGTATGGGTGATATGGCTGCTCTTGGACCTGAGTTAATCTAAAGGCAACCAGACATTGAAGATCCTGAAACACAAAATCATGGAGGGAGCCACCCTTCCTCAAAGCTCAGTAATATTTCTCCAGCGCCTTGGGATTTCTAGCAGAGAGATTCGCTTCATATTATTTTACGTGTTAAAAAAACACCTGTAAAGACCTTATAGTAACTTACTTTAAAGAGAAAAAAACCCCCCACACAATCTTTCAAAATATATTAAACCCACAGGAAGCTGTTTGCCCAGTGGTGGAAAAAGCTGCCATGCTATAGAGAGAAATGCTCCAATAATATGGGTTGACCATTAATTCTCTGGCTTTTTTCTAGGAAACCAAAATATAGAATATGTTTTTTAAAAGGTGTTTGGGGTATACGATTAATTTCCTTTTCAAATGCCATCGATACCTCTGTAAAATGTGCATTTCTGGGCACGAATTTATTACGTGGGTGATTCCACCTGTGGAAGAGATCAGCTATATCCCACCATTTGGATTTATTCGGAGAGGCTGAGTCCGCCTTGCTGGCGGAAGGGGGAAAAAAATCAGCCTAGTGTTTACCAGGGAGCTCCAGCAGGCATATCTACACCTCGATATCCATGGGAATTGGGACTTTCCTCCAGGTAAGGTGGCTTGCCAAGGACCAACCAGTGCTGCCATTTTTACCTCTAAGTAGCCCCATTTGGTAGAATGGTGTGGACTGATAAGAGCTTGAGAGTTGCAACTGGTGTCACAGGAAATCATTAACATGTTTTTACTAGCTTGTGGTGTACCCAGTATTTCACCTTTGCTCAAGCAAAGCAAAGCATCCATAGGGGAAGCAAACCCTCCTTTTCTGGCCATATCCATGAGATTCTCCACCCTTTAAAAAACGCCCATCTTCAACCCAGGTTTTGGAGAGAAAGTTGCCCTCTCCTTCTGATCCTGACAAAGAACCCCCCTTCCCATGGGCGCACGCACAAATTAAGAAGGCTTTGCTGATGAAAGGTCTGCTTGAGTGGGGTGGACGAAGGGTCTCTCCCTCTCTCTGCGCCCAGGAGGATCCCCCCCCCCCGTTCCCTGAAGCTTCTCCTGAGCCTTTCATGTCACACAAAGCCGTGGTAGAGCAACACTTGCTTGCCGGCAGAGAACACACCCATCGGCGCCTCGTTGCACAAATAACAACCAAGCATCTTTCTGTTCGCTTCGTCGCCAGAAAAAACCGAGGCGATGCCCGGCCGCCCCACTCGCGACGGGAGAAAAAAAGAGACCAGGAAAGAAAAGAAGGAAGGAAGAAAGTAAAAAAGAAAGAAAGAGAGGGGGTTCGGGTTTGGTTTTGTGGTTGTTGGGGTTTTTTTTACCTTTTTGCCCTTCTTCTTCCGATGGGCGGGTTTGGCAGGCTTCTCTTTGGCTTCTTCACTCATTTTTCAGCCCAGAAAATATAAACTCCCTCCACACCGATCTCTCCTGGCATTCCAAGATCCAGAGGCGAAGGGAAACCAAAGTCCATCTGCCGACGCCGTTGCTCGAGCGAGTGCGCTTGGAGACGGTCCCGGCTCTTACCCAGGAGAGCCCGCAGCCTTCCTCTCGGGGGGTTGCCTTGTGTGTTGGTGTGTTGTTTGTGCGCCTCCTTCCCTCTTCAGTTCAGGAGCCGAGAAAAAGCCACGAATCCCCCCCCCCTTGCGCTCCGCTCGCTTTCTCCGCCCGGGGAGGTTCTTGGCAAGAAGTCCGCTTGCCCGTTCCGCCCAGAGAGCCTTTCTCAAGTCCGAATGCTCTCCACACGAGCCGGGGCGATCGGAGGGCAGATCGGCTGGCAAGTCTCCGGAGCTCGGGCCAGCCAATGGTCGGCCGCTCCTGATGGATGGAGAAGCCCGGTTACCCGCGCGCAAAAACGCCCAGCCCATGTGCTGAAGCGCTCAAGCCGCCGCCAGAGCCAAGAAAAAAGGAGCCAACGGGGAGACGGGCGGGGTGGGGATCTGCAGCCGGATCTTTTACTGCTGCCTGATCGATTGGACCTTATGGATGTGGCTTTCCGCTGGCAGAAGATCAAGTGCCCGGAGGCGTCTCCACCACCCCTAAGGCTGACTTTCCTTACCCCGTTGTGTCCATCAAACAGGTTGGCTGTTTTTTCTCACTGTTTTCTCAGTCAATGGGTTATTTGCTGAGCCCCCCCACCTCATTGCACCAGCTCCCCTCACAGAAAGTGAGCCTGGGACCCCCCAGGCATGTGGGGGTTGTCAGGACCAAAACCCCACCCACGTTGGTCGAGAAAAACGGCTTATTTCAGGACTCTGGGGTAATCCAGAAAATGGTCCATAGCCCCTTTGTATCATTTCTAGGCTCTGTGCCCGTTCAGAAGTGGGTTGATGGAAAAAAAGAAAGGCTTTTTCCTCTTATATTCTGCGTTCCTTATATTCTGGGGCCAGGACCCAAAACACTGTGCATAGATGTTGCTCCTCCCTGCGCCTTTCAAGAGCATCTCCTACAGCCCATCTTTGGGACCCTCCAGAGTGACAGGGCAGGAAGGGAGCCCTGCAATGCAGGTCTGCTGGTTGGCCTCCAGGTGGGTGCATCCAATCATCACTTGAAGTGATGGCCAGCATGCCACCAGGCCAAGCCACAAAGCATCCAGCCAGTAACATCTGGATTGGTGTTTTGCCTCCGAGAGAAGACATGTTACACCAAAGGAATGGCTATCTTTTTTCTGCTAGGCTGAATCTAGTAGATGATGGTGATGATGGAGGAGGAGGAAGAGGAAGAAGAGGAAGAAGAGGAGGAGAAAGAAGAAGAGGAGGAGGAGGAGGAGAAGGAAGAGGAAGAAGAAGAAGAAGAAGAAAAAGAAGAAGAATAACAACGACGAGGAGGAGGAGGAGGAAGAAGAAGAAGAAGAAGAAGAAGAAGAAGAAGAAGAAGAAGAAGAAGAAGAAGAAGAAGAAGAATAATTATTATTATTCCAACTTCCAATTGGAAGTCAATTCCAATTGACTTCCATGATATCAGCAGGACTTCCTTTGAGCTCATCTGTCAGACAATTTTTGGAACTAAATGGAGTTTCAAGGCCTTCCTAGACAGATGTTCTACTGCTCTTGCTCCTCTCCTGGGCCAACCTAGAACAGCCTGTATCTTCAATCCACTCTCTGGCTCTAGATCAGCTGGAATCTTTCAGAAGCTCTGGTTGACCATTTATTTATTTATTTATTTATTATTTGGATTTGTATGCCGCCCCTCTCTGAAGACTCGGGGCGGCTCACAACAAGTGAAAACAAATCATAAATAATCAATTAATTAAAATATTTAAAGATTTTTAAAACCCCATGTACTAACAGACACACACACAAGCATACCATGTATAAATTAAACGTGCCCAGGGGGAGATGTTTAATTCCCCCATGCCTGACGGCAAAGGTGGGTTTTGAGGAGTTTACGGAAGGCAGGAAGAGTAGGGGCAGTTCTGATCTCCGGGGGGAGTTGGTTCCAGACAGACGGTGCCGCCATGCCAAAGGCTCTGAGGATTGGGAGGAGAAGGGAGTTGAAGATCAAGACTTCTACATGACATCACCTTGGGCCAGTCATTCAATATCTTTATTTTTTATCATTTCATTATTAAGGCCCAATTCCTTAATAATCTGGAAGAGTAGATACTACTTGAACGGTGTGTAATATACTGTATATGGACAGTTTGCTACACTACACCATCCTTACTACAATATGCAACTGTATTCAGTACTAGGTATGTATCTCTAAGAAGATTGATGTCATTTTCACATACAAAACTCATACATGATGTAACCAGTGCAATTAGTGTATTTGCTAGAATCAGGAAAAATTTTAGAGATGGCCATTGTTATATGCAATCTATTTATCACCCTAACCGTCTAAAAACAAACTGATTAAATATTATCTTCTATAGATTATTTTTATCCAGAGAAGAAAAACTTAAAAGTACTAAGTGAAATCCATGTGCCCCATGGAACTGGAGATATTCTGTGGGTCAAAGTAGGTCAAGAAACATTTAACTGAAGAACCAGAAATTTTGATGTTCGCCTGAATTATCATTCCCAGCACCACCATAACTCTGGCAAAGAGAGAGAGTGACTTCCAAATCTGCAACCTTTGACAAAAAGAACTTGATCTTGTTCTGCCGGCGTGTGCCAACCGCCCGTAATTACAGGGTAATTAGTCCAAACAGACACACACACACGATTGAATGCAAAAGAAATGTTCTTTATCAACAGAAGAGAAGAAAAAACTCCCTTTCAAACTTCCAAGGGATTTCTTGTACAAACGATGCACAGTTTAAATGCAAACCAGTTTCTAACCCAATAACTGGGAAATTGTGTCCACTAATGTTCTCCAAACAGTGATAAACACTCACAGTGAAGTATAATCCAGAGTCCAGGAATTCCACACGCAGTCTTGAAGACAAACAGGAAACAACAATCCATGGTCTTGACGAAACTACGATCAGATAATCCTCCACAATGGCCAAACTAGCACGTTGCTCTTTTATCAGCAACTCTAATTACTGGAGCCCCACCCAAACACAGGTGGCTTCTCTTATCTCTTGTAATATTTCTTAAGTTGTTCTCTCCTATGCATAACTCTATACATGCGTGGGTCAGTCATACATTCCTCCTCTCAATCCAAAGAAGATAAGGAAGCCCCCCTCTTCGATGTCACCCACACTTCCTTCAGCAGAGGATACTTCGCTGAGCAAAACAGGCCTGTGGCATGTAGATGTTTCCCCCACATCCACCTCCACATTCCTTGGGGCAGGAGCTGGGCCAGAGCTAACCACAACAGATCTTACCTTTTTTATCTCATGGTTAGGGCTGAACAAATAAACCTTTTTCGGAATGAGTAGCAATGAAAACAAGCCTGCAAAGACTTAGGGCTGGAAAAAGACTTATTTGAAGTAGGGATGAAAAATCCTGCAAGCCAGGGAGATCATTAGCACCTCTTTAGGGCTGGGGGAAAAAGCTTTCCCCCCCCCCAAAAAAAAGCTACATTCAGAATTTAAGATGCACCCAAATTTTCAGTCTCTTTTAGGAGGGGAAAGATGTGTCTTATACTCGAAAAAATATGGTACTTGGTTCCAACAGTCCAGAATGCATCAGGTCATGCAACAGAATCAGTCTCATGTGTTTCCATCTTTACCACTAGAAAGATCAGTCTGGAGGTGGAACAGCAAACATCAGACAGACATATTCACAGTAATGGGCAGCCAAAATTTTTACTGCCACACTGTGGTTGTGGCTTACTTTGTGGGTGTGGCTTAATGGTCATGTGACTGGGTAGGAGTGGCTTGCCGGCCATGTGATCAGGTGGGAGTGGCTTCGACATACAATCTTACCAGTGTTGCTCGCTGGGGTGAAGATTTGCTTTGCGTTTCCCACACTCTCCTTCCTGGGTCGCCCCGCTGTCTCAAGCTGGGTAGCTAGGCGAAAGGGTGCTGCCAGAAGCATAAATGCTGCCAGCGCCACTTCCAACCACGCCTTCTGCTTGCACCTCAGGCGGGAGGTGGCCGTGTGAGGCTGGAAGGGAGCCGGGCAGGAGAGAGGGAAGCTCGTCTGAGGCCAGGAAGGAGGAAAGATGGAAAAAGCAAGGAGCGCAGACGCAGATGGAAAAAGGAGAGACGAGACCAGTAATCCAGGAAATGACAGCCGCTGATCAGCTGGAGATGTGCACACATCTTCATTTCCACCGGTGGAACTTTGTTCCACCCCGTCCTGCCTGCTGCCCACTCCTGCATATCCACTCTACCCTTACACATCCAACAACTGTTCTGTCGGGCTCTCTGGTAGACTCCTCCCAAAAAATTCACAGGTACAAATTTCAGACACACACACGTTTGAAAATGCAAAACAATGTTCTTTATAATGAAAATTCACTTAAACCAAGCCCTCTTTTGGTATAGCAAAGAGCACTCGTCTCCAAACAAACTGGTAATTTGTACAAGTCCCTTATCAGTTCTGTGATACTTAGCTTGCAGCTGTGAGGCAATTCACAGTCCTTCTTCTTTCACAAAGTGAAACACACTTTGCTCTGGCTTAGTTTCCAAGCGGGGAAAAATCAGCAAACAAAGGTTGAAGTCAGTAAAGCAGTCACGAAACACAACGATCAGATAATTCTCCACAATGGCCAAACCCACAGGCTGCTATTTATAGCAGCCTCACTAATTATCACAGCCCCACCCAACCACAGGTGGTCTCATTTTCTTTGATAATAATCTCTCAGTTGTTGTTGCCTATGCATCGCTCTCCGCATGCATGGCTCTATCATTAACTCTTGTTCTGAATCCAAGGAGGAGCTAGATAATTGATCTCCTTCTGAACTGTCTGCCACACTCTCCTCCTCCCTGTCACTCATGTCTTCTTGGTCAGAGGAGCCTTCATCAGCAGATTCCACCGGGGGCAAAACAGGCCTGCAGCATGTGGATGTCTCCCCCACATCCACAGTCCTTGGGGCAGGAGCCGGGCCAGAGCTAACCACAACAACTACTAGCCATTGAGGCTGCATAGGAGCATTAGGAGAAAGGCGCATAGTCCAAAGCAGTGTTTTTCTTGGTCACTTGAAGATACGTGGACTTTGATTCCCCAGCCAGCACAGGTAAAACATAGCTGGCTGGGGAATTCTGGGAATTGAAGTCCACCCATCTTCAAGCAGCCAGAGTTGAGAAACACTGGCCCAAAGGAACACTCGTTCTCTCAAGATGAAAAAAATGAACAAAGCCATTTATTCTGCCTTCCTTTTCACACTCTTTTAACAGGTTGAAAACAGGAGAAATCCAGCCTCTTTCTTTTATTTGCTTTCTTGCTTCTGATATTAAACTGTAGAAAGTGCTCCCTGATGGCTGATTTTGGGAGGGGAGGAAACCTCTTAAAATAAGGCTACATATTTGCTAAACTGTGCTGAATTTGACTCTTTAACGCAAAAAATGAAAAATAATATGAAAATACAAAGCACAGATATATGGGACAATTTCTACAACTGGATTAACGACAGGGGGAGAGAGAAGAAAAAACCCGATCGAACAAAAAAAAAATTAACAATCAAATAAAACACAACCAAATAAAAAAAAATCGGATATACAAAAACTTCACAAATAGGGAAAAAGTTATATTTTATTTACTCGCTGATTCCTTTTCAACCGAACTAACTTTATTATCTCAATAAATAAATAAATAAATTTAAATAAATTTAAAAAAGAGATTATAATTATCTATAACTATAATTATCTATAACTATAATAATAACATGATTATAACACTTAAAATAGAAATACTGAGATACACAACTGAACAAATCTATAGATGTAAGATTTCGCTGATATATACCACCAGGAAAATAAAATAAAGCATAGCTGCAAGTTGGCAGCAGGGATAGGGAGGGGGGATTGTGGGTGTATGTTCGATGTGACGGAGAAACGATGACTGCATTCACACCCTATGGACATTCCGATCTGTCAATGTATTGTCTTTTACATCTCTAAATATTTAATAACCATTATTTTTAAAAAAATAAAATAAAATAAATAAGGCTGAAAACTCAAAAACAAAAAACCAAGTGACTTTGCTGTGAAAAAACAGGGAAGCCACTTCACCCTGGGTGCCCTAAAATATTTTAGGTGTCTACATAAAAAAAAAAGATTTCAATGACTAAAAACAATGCAGGGAGTTTGCCCAAGTCATATTTGCAAAGCTATACAGGCTCCTTGTTAAACACAGACTTTAATTAAACCAACCACATACATAACTTGGCCTTAAGAAGAATAGAATAGAATTCTTTATTGGCCAAGTGTGATTGGACACACAAGGAATTTGTCTTTGGTGCAGATGCTCTCAGTGTACATAAAAGAAAAAGGTACATTTGTCAAGAATCATGCGGTACAACACTTAATGATTGTCATAGGGGACAAATAAGCAATGATGAAACAATCAATATTAATAAAAATCTTAGGATATAAGCAACAAGTTACAGTCATACAGTCAACATGGGAGGAAATGGGTGAAAGGAATGATGAGAAAAACTAGTAGAATAGAAGTGCAGATTTAGTAGAAAGTCTGACAGTGTTGAGGGAATTATTTATTTAGCAGAGTGATGGTGTTCAGGAAAAAACTGTTCTTGTGTCTAGTTGTCTTGGTGTGCAGTGCTCTGTAGCGACAGTTTGAGGATAGGAGTTGAAACCATTTGTGTCCAGGATGTGAGGGGTCAGTAAATATTTTACCCCCCCCTCTTTTTGACTTGTGCAGTATACAGGTCCTCAATGGAAGGCAGGTTGGCAGCAATTGTTTTTTCTGCAGTTCTGATTATCCTCTGAAGTCTGTGCTGGTTTTGTTGAGTTGCAGAACCAAACCAGACAGTTATAGAGGTGCAGATGACAGACAGAAGGAATATTGAAACTAGTATATTTAAGCAGGCACAAAGACCCACAGTGCTCTATTTTTCTTAGAGATACAATTTCCAAAGCGGCTGGCTAAATCGACATTGCAATTTTTAAAATTCCAATTTCCTTAAGCATGCACAGATTTTTACAAGAAGACCCATCTGTCTTGGAGGATGCTTCGGTTATAATTTTTTAAGAAAATGTCTTGATATATGATGTTCTACGTGTTCCTTCTCTCCCTGGGCATGACAAGGCTCCCAGTTCCCCAAAGGATGAGCATAAATGGCTTTGCTAAGACGTCGCTTGATTGCAACTTGGTTTATGCGTGGACCTTTCAAAATTCCGGCGATGCAGATCCACTGGAAGATTTCTATTTTGAGATCAAACATAACTCGCCTAAGAGGACAACAGGGGAAGCCAAGTCAAGTCCACCAGGACAGTTCTATTTATAAACCGGGGGAAGGAGAGGTATGTTAACCCTGGGAGGGAGAAGGCAGCTTTGAGGGGGAGAAAGGCGCCTTGGGCCACCTCCGCCCGCAACAAGGGGGCACCTTGGTCAGTGGGGCAAGAGGGGGGCAGCGATGAACAGCTTCTTCCCAGGGTAGTTGAAGCCTCCACTGGGGGTTGACCCGAATGCCTTGGAAGGCCTCAATGTCCTTGCAGGAACTCCCTTGCTGGTAGCTTGAGTGGACTCGGCTGCAACATGTCCAGAGGGCCATCTGCTACTCTCGTTAATTTGTTTAGCCCGGTATGGCCGAGCCCTCCCTCCATTGGCTGTGAGGAGTTTTCTCAGAGGGAAGAGGTGGCAGACAAGGAGCCGGCCCAATAAAATTGGCTTCCTTCATTAATCCAAATCCAAAAATATTGTTCCATGAAAACTGACTCTACTAATTATTATTATTACTACTACTATTACTACTACTGTATTACTACTATTACTACTATTACTATTATTATTATTATTATTATTATTATTATTATTATTATTATTATTATGTCAATACAACTCAGCAAACGAGATCACTATGCTGGATTTCGTATTTCATCATCAGTCAGGCGCTTCCCAAGCACCTAGGACTGCGTGATGTAGCGGCGAATTATGTTTGCCGATCCCAGTAAAGCGGCCTTTTGCAATTGACAGATGGAGATTTTGTCAATTCCGATGGTTTTCAAATGTCCGCTGAGATTCTTTGGTACTGAGCCCAGTGTGCCAAGTACCACTGGGACCACTTTCACGGGCTTATGCCAGAGTCATTGCAGCTCGATTTTTAGATCTAATTATTATATGTATGTATGTATGTATGTATGTATGTATGTATGTATGTATGTATGTATGTATAATATAATAATAATAATAATAATAATAATAATAATAATAATAATAATAATAATAACAACAACAACAATAATTATTATTATTGTTGTTGTTGTTGTTGTTATTATTATTATTATTATTATTATTATTATTATTATTATTTAAATTTGTATGCCGCCCTTCTCCGAAGACTCAGGGCGGCTCACAAGATACAATATGAACAATGCAACAACAAATCTAATTAATTAAAAAATTACAAACTAAAATCCCATCATATTAAAATCAGTCAGCCAATTCATTCACAATCACTCATCACATTTAATAAACGGGGGCGGGGGGCTTGATCTAATTGCACCATGCTTGGCGACATAAATGAGTCTAAAGACTATTGCGAAAGGCAAGGAGGGTGGGGGTGAATCTCTGGAGGGAGCTGATTCCAGAGGGCTGGGGCCGCCACAGAGAAGGCTCTTCCCCTAAGGCCCGCCAGACGACATTGTCTGGCTGACGGGACCCAGGAAAGGCCAACTCTGTGTGACCTAACTGGTAGCTGGGATTCATGCAGCAGAAAGCGGTCCCATAAATAATCTGGTCCGATGCCATGTAGGGCTTTATAGGTCATCACCAACACTTTGAACTGTGTCTGGAAACCAATCGTCAACCAATGCAGTCCGCGGAGTGTTGGAGAAACATGGGTGTATCTGGGAAAACCCATGACTACTCACGCAGCTGCATTCTGCACGATTTGAAGTTTCTGAACACTCTTCAGAGGTAGCCCCATGTAGAGAGCGTTGCAGTAGTATGAAGAAAGACTGAAATCCTAACCCTCAAAGCTGCAAGAACAGCCAGATGCATTTTGACTCAAGAATTCCATTATTACCTGCATGTCACATTTCAGATTTCCCACTCATTTTAATTGCTCCATTATTCAATTAAAGCATTGATTGGTCAAGGAAACTCTGGCCAAGATTCTACTATACTTATTCCAGAAAAGAAGAGCTGGAAAGGACCAGAAGGATCATTTTGTTCAACCTTCTGCAAAGTTCAGGAAAACCCACAAAACCAACCCTCCATGAAGGCAACATAACTATCTGTGGGGGGAGGCTAAGACTGTTTAACCAAAGTCTTCCATCACATAAATGCAAAGTGTTGGTTATGACCTATAAAGCCCTTCATGGCATCGGACCAGAATATCTCCGGGACCGCCTTCTGCCGCACAAATCCCAGTGACCGATTAGGTCCCACAGAGTTGGCCTTCTCCAGGTCCTGTCGACTAAACAATGTCGTTTGGCTGGTCCCCGGGGAAGAGCCTTCTCTGTGGCAGCCCCGACCCTCTGGAACCAGCTCCCCCCTGAGATTAGAACTGCCCCCACCCTCCTTGCCTTTCGTAAACTCCTTAAAACCCACCTCTGTTGTCAGGCATGGGGGAACTGAGATAACTTCCCCAGGCCTATATTGTTTATGTATGGTATGTTGTGTGCATGTTTTTTAAATTATGGGTTTTTAGTTTTAATTATTAGATTTGTATTGTACATTGTTTTTTCTATTACTGTTGTGAGCCTCCCCGAGTCTACGGAGAGGGACGGCATACAAATTTAATGAATAAATAAATAATAAATAAAGTACAGGTAGATCTTTGTGGGATTCATATAAAATCCCCAAGTAAATAAGTAATGGCAAGCTATCTTGACTAACCCTATGCTAATCGGTTCTCCTTCCAGGTTTTCTGTCATTTATATATACAGTGATGCCTCTACTTATGAACTTCATTCGTTCCGTGACCAGGTTCTTAAGTAGAAAGGTTTGTAAGAAGCAATTTTTCCCATAGGAATCAATATAAAAGCAAATAATGCATGCAATTGGGGAAACCACAGGGAGAGGGAGGCCCTGTTTCCTCCCAGGAGATTCCTAGAGAGGACCCACGGAGGCTTCTCCGGCCCTGTTTCCTCCCAGGAGATTCCTAGAGAGGCCCCACGGAGTCTTCTCCCCTTCTTTTCTGGCCCTGTTTCCTCCCAGGGAGAGGGAACAGGAGAGGGTTTTATCACTGTTGTGAGCCGCCCCGAGTCTGCGGAGAGGGGCGGCATACAAATCTAATAAATAAAAATAAAATAAAATAAAATAAAATAAAATAAGAGAATCTGGTTGAGTCTCTGGGTTTTCCAGAGCTCAGCCCTCCAATTTTAGAACGCTGTTTACATCATTTTATTGCTAATATACAGTATATAATTTAGAAGGCACTAATTACAAAGGTCTTTGAACAGTTTGGTCTTTAAAGGCAACAAATGATATAATAATAATAATAATAATAATAATAATAATAATAATAATAATAATAATAATAATAATAACAACAACAACAACAAAATTCTGTGCTACTTGGAACATCGTACATTTTAAGTAGATATTTGATTGATAACTAGGATGCTGGCATCAATCATTAGCACCAGTCAATGATATTTATTATGCATTTTTAAATGTCCAGTTGACTGAGTTTTATGTTTAACGAATGAAAGAAATAATAATAATAATAATAATAATAATAATAACAATAATTTATTAATTTTAATTAATTTATTAATAATAAAAACCTAGTAATAATAATAATAATAATAATAATAATAATATATTAATTTATTAATAATAAAAAACCTAGGACACTGGCAGCAACTCGTATCAACCATTAGGACCAGTGAGTGGTATTTATGATGCATTTTTAAATGTCCAGTTGACTGAGTTTTATGTTTAATGAATGAAAATAATAATAATAACAATAATAATAATAATAATAACAATAATAATAATTTATTAATTTTAATTAATTTATTAATAATAAAAAACCTAGGAATAATAATAATAATAATAATAATAATAATAATAATAATAATAATTTAATAATAAAAACCCTAGGACACTGGCATCAACTTGTATCAACCATTAGGACCCGTGAATGGTATTTATGATGCATTTTTAAATGTCCAGTTGACTGAGTTTTATGTTTAATGAATGAAAATAATAATAATAATAATAATAATAATAATAATAATAAATTATTTATTAATTGATTTATTAATAATAAAAAATCTAGGATACTGGCAGCAACCTTGTATCAACCATTAGCACCAGTCAATAATATTTGCGACACTTTTTAAATGTTCAATTGACCTGAATTTCATGTTTAAGGAATAAAAGAGATGATAATAATTTTAAAAATATATGACATCCTTCTTGGCTTCACCTTCTGCTTTCATAATATTAAAAACATTTCGCGATTTTATTTTATATTTTGAAAAAGCCAAGTGGCACTTTCAATTAATGAATATAAAATTACTGTGCCAGGTTGCGCTCATGCTTGTGCATTTTTACAGGAGATAATGAGCTCTATGGTCTCCGACAGAAGTAGATTTTACCAGTCCATCCTTGCCCCTATTTCTGATTGGGAAGTCTGGAAAAGAGTCGATGCACCGCCCAACCTTCCTTTAGAAACTAACATCATCTTCGTCTTTGGATACAAAAGAAATACATTCCCCCCTCTAAAAGATTATTCTATGCACAATGCCTACCAAAGACATGTCGTCTTAAATCAAAATTTTAAAGCTTTACTAGATAAATGGTCAAAGCAATGGAAACTGCAGTTTAATGTTTCCAAATGTAAAATAATGCACTTGGGGAAAAGGAATCCTCAATCTGAGTATTGCATTGGCAGTTCTGTGTTAGCAAAAACTTCAGAAGAGAAGGATTTAGGGGTAGTGATTTCCGACAGTCTCAAAATGGGTGAGCAGTGTGGTCGGGCGGTAGGAAAAGCAAGTAGGATGCTTGGCTGCATAGCTAGAGGTATAACAAGCAGGAAGAGGGAGATTGTGATCCCCTTATATAGAGCGCTGGTGAGATCACATTTGGAATACCTGTACTGTGATCAGTTCTGGAGACCTCACCTACAAAAAGATATTGACAAAATTGAACGGGTCCAAAGACGGGCTACAAGAATGGTGGAAGGTCTGAAGCATAAAACGTATCAGGAAAGACTTAATGAACTCAATCTGTATAGTCTGGAGGACAGAAGGAAAAGGGGGGACATGATCGAAACATTTAAATATGTTAAAGGGTTAAATAAGGTTCAGGGGGGAAGTGCTTTTAATAGGAAAGTGAACACAAGAACAAGGGGACACAATCTGAAGTTAGTTGGGGGAAAGATCAAAAGCAACGTGAGAAAATATTATTTCACTGAAAGAGTAGTAGATCCTTGGAACAAACTTCCAGCAGACGTGGTTGGTAAATCCACAGTAACTGAATTTAAACATGCCTAGGATAAACATATATCTATTGTAAGATAAAATACAGGAAATAGTATAAGGGCAGACTAGATGGACCATGAGGTCTTTTTCTGCCATCTGTCTTCTATGTTTCTATGTTTCTAAAAAGATTGCCCATTAAAGTATAAGTTATTTTTTCTTTTTAAAAAGTCTACTTGCCTTTATTACTGTTATTGCACATCTCAGTCAAATCTCAGAATAAACTGGGAATCTTGCGATTCTGTTGGACTTCATTAATTCTTCCCTTTCCTTGTGCTTATGGTCATCATTTTTGGGGTAGGAGGAAGTCAGCCTCCAAGCCAGCCAGCCTGACTCAGAGTAATAATTCAAATTCAACTTTAAAAGGTATATAAAATTATTTGACCTACTGATTCAGGGCCATTTGCCAAAAATGAGTCTGCTAGCTTTAAAAAAAAAATGGCCTGGACTACAATCTCACAGGTTTTTATTTATTTATTTATTTTTATTTATTTATTTATTTTGTCCAATACACAATACATATTGAAGAGAATAGACATGAAATATAATAATAATAATAATAATAATAATAATAATAATAATAATAATAATAAATAATAATAATTTATTGGATTTGTATGCCGCCCCTCTCCGTAGACTGGGGGCGGCTAACAACAATGATAAAAACAGCATGTGACAATCCAATAATAAAACAACTAAAAACCCTTATTATAAAACCAAACATACACACAGACATACCATGCATAACCTGTAATGGCCTAGGGGGAAGGAATATCTCAACTCCCCCATGCCTGGTGGTATAAATGAGTCTTGAGTAGTTTACGAAAGACAGGGAGGGTGGGGGCAATTCTAATCTCCGGGGGGAGTTGGTTCCAGAGGGCCGGGGCCGCCACAGAGAAGGCTCTTCCCCTGGGGCCCGCCAAACGACATTGTTTAGTTGACGGGACCCGGAGAAGGCCAACTCTCTGGGACCTTATCGGTCGCTGGGATTCGTGCGGTAGCAGGCGGTTCCGGAGGGAGTCTGGTTATATATAAAGAAAAGATATAAAAGTAGAGAAGATATATGAAAGGAAGAAAAGATATATGATATATGAGATAAGGAGGGACAATTGGACAGGGGACGAAAGGCAGCCTAGTGCACTTATGTACGCCCCTTACTGACCTCTTGGGAACCTGGAGAGGTCAATCGTGGATAGTCTAAGGGAGAAATGTTGGGGGTTAGGGGTTGACACTACTGAGTCCGGTAATGAGTTCCTCCCTTTGACAACTCGATTGCTAAAGTCATATTTTTTACAGTCAAGATTTTCCTCACTAAAAGAAAATAACTGTGAAGCTTCACACTGTATTATATGCTGTTGTAGAGATCATACCATTCCTCAATTCTGGTCTTTCCCCCAAACCAAGGAAGACACCCAGGGAAACTTTTAAGCAGTCTCCCTTGCCTAAAAAAACAGAAATCTTGTCAAACCAGTTCATCTGTCTGGAACCCATACCACATCTCGGACATCAACACCCTAGAAAATGTCCAAAGATACTTCACCAGAAGAGCCCTTCACTCCTCCACTCGAAATAGAATACCCTACGAAAATAGACTATCAATCCTAGGTCTAGAAAGCTTAGAACTACGACGCCTAAAACACAATCTAAGTATTGCCCACAAAATCATATGCTGCAACGTCCTGCCTGTCAATGACTACTTCAGCTTCAACCGCAACAACACAAGAGCACGCAACAAATTCAAACTTAATATTAATCACTCCAAGCTTGACTGTAAAAAATATGACTTTAGCAATCGAGTTGTCGAAGCGTGGAACTCATTACTGGACTCAGTAGTGTCAACCCCTAACCCCCAACATTTCTCCCTTAGACTATCCACGATTGACCTCTCCAGGTTCCTAAGAGGTCAGTAAGGGGCGTGCATAAGTGCACTAGTGTGCCTTTCGTCCCCTGTCCAATTGTCTCTCCTTATCTCATATCTCATATATCTTTTCTTCCTTTCATATATCTTCTCCTCTACTTTTATATCTTTTCTTTATATATAATCCTTCAATGTCTATCCTCTTCAATATGTATTGTGTATTGGACAAAATAAATAAATAAAAATAAATAAAAAATAAAACCAAGGCAACTACTTTCATTGTTAAAGACACTCTCTGAGAATTGCCAGGTAAGAGCTACCTTAATTCTCTTCCACCCAATCAGATGATATAAACGTCACTGTCTCTTGATCCTCTAGAATGGTGTAGGGAACTCCTGCTTTAGCGGTGGATTGGACTAGATAACCTACAAAGTCCCTTCCGACTCTAGTAAACCAAATCTAAATGCAGCTCCTCTCTTTGGGAATCCAGATTTCACTCCACCACAGTTATCTACTTCTCAATTGGAAGATGGTGACATTCCTGGCATATCTCCACCCTTATCAAATTCTGGTTTGGTTCTGCATGTATGCAAGGGCACCATTCCCACCAGCTCAATCAGACATCCTGCAGCGGAGTTGAAATAGAATAGAATAGAATAGAATAGAATAGAATTTTTATTGGCCAAGTGGGATTGGACACACAAGGAATTTGTCTTGGTGCATATGCTCTCAGCGTGAATAAAATAAAATATACATTTGTCAAGAATCATGTGGCACAACACTTAATGATTGTCATAGGGGTCAAATAAGCAATGAAGAAGCAATATTAATAAAAATCTTAGGATATAAGCAACAAGTTACAGTCATACAGTCAACATGGGAGGAAATGGGTGATAGGAATGATGAGAAAAACTAGTAGAATAGAAGTGCAGATTTAGTAGAAAGTCTGACAGTGTTGAGGGAATTATTTGTTTAGTAGAGTGATGGTGTTCGGGGAAAAAAACTGTTCTTGTGTCTAGTTGTCTTGGTGTGCAGTGCTCTGTAGCGACGTTTTGAGAGTAGGAGTTGAAACAATTTGTGTCCAGGATGTGAGGGGTCAGTAAATATTTTCCCCACCCTCTTTTTGACTCGTGCAGTATACAGGTCCTCAGTGGAAGGCAGGTTGGCAGCAATTGTTTTTTCTGAAGTTCTGATTGTCCTCTGAAGTCTGTGTCGGTCCTGTTGGGTTGCAGCACCAAACCAGACAGTTATAGAGGTGCAGATGACAGACTCAATGATTCCTCTGCAGAACAACTGAAGCCCAGAAAACGGGGAAGACGGGACAAGGATCTTGGAACTGCTTGGCTCTTTTATTCTCAAAAAGGAAAGAAGAAACTATGGTAGCTGATTCTCAGGAGCTTCTTGGACTTTGCTGATGTGCCTGGTTCTCCTCCAAGATTGAAAGCTCTCCCTGGATCTTGTAAACAGCACTAAGCTCACCTAGGAATTCGAGGTGTCCTCAACTGACTGCTTCAGGAAGCAGAGATCCATTTCTCTACCCTTCTGCAATCAGCAAAGCACTGTGGAGCTATAAGAAAATGATTACATAATGGATATCTGGAGGAAAGCCCAGTGCAGAATTAATCTTTTTGGTCGGCGGAGAAGGCTGAAGCCCTGGGAGAGCCACCACAGCTCTACTACTCTGGCCAAGCTCCGGACCAGCTGGTAGCCGCTTCAGTCGTTATAAAAGTTAATGACTGAAGCAATTACTAGAGAAATTAAGAATATGGGTTTAGAACCTGCAGGTGGTGCATGTGGCAAGAATTGCAGTAAATAAAAATATAGCAAAATGAAGATTTTTTTAAAAAAAAAAAAATCCAGAACAAATGAAGAAATTGAATTTTTAAAATCCTCATTATTGTTATTATTGTTATTATTGTTATTATTGCTATTATTGCTATTATTGTTATTATTATTGTTATTATTGTTGTTATTGTTGTTATTGTTGTTATTGTTATTAATTATGATTTCTTTCATTCGTTAAACATAAAACTCAGTCAACTGGACATTTAAAAATGCATCATAAATATCACTGACTGGTGCTAATGATTGATGCCAGCATCCTGGTTATCAATCAAATATCTTCTTTAAATGTACGATGCTCCAAGTAGCGCAGAATTTTGCAGTTGTTATTGTGGTTGTTGTTGTTATTATTATTATTATTATTATTATTATTATTATTATTATTATTATATCATTTGTTGCTTTTAATGACTAAACTGTTCAAAGACCTTTGTAATTAGTGCCTTCTAAATTATATACTGTATATTAGCAATAAAATTATTTTTGTTGTTGTTGCTGTTAGTTGTTTGTTGTTGTTATAATTTATTTTATTCATTCATTCATTCATTCATTCGATTTTTATGCCATACGAGATCACAATCTCCCTCTTCTTGCTTGTTATACCTCTAGCTATGCAGCCAAGCATCCTACTTATTTATTTATTTTTATTACTTAGATTTGTATGCCGCCCCTCTCCGAAGACTTGCTTTTCCTACCGCCTGACCACACTGTTCACCTATTTTGAGACTGTCAGAAATCACTACCCCTAAATCCTTCTCTTCTGAAGTTTTTGCTAACACAGAACTGCCAATGCAATACTCAGATTGAGGATTCCTTTTCCCAAAGTGCATTATTTTACATGTGGAAACATTAAACTGCAGTTCCCTGATGGCTTTTGCACGTGCTGTCACTGCTTAGCTTAAAGGCGGAATTTATTATTTTTATTAGGCTGCTCTGGGTTTTCCAGCTTTGTGGTAGCTGATTAACTTTTTCAGCATTCCCGTTATTCAGTAATGGGCAACCAATATTTTTACTGCCACACTGTGGGTGTGGCTTATTTTGTAGGTGTGGCTTAATGATCATGTGACTGGGTAGGAGTGGCTTGCCGGCCATGTGACCAGGTGGGAGTGGCTTGAATGATCATCATCGTTCAAATGAATTGTTAAGTCCTCGACTTACAACCTTACCAGTGTCGCTCACAGGAGGGACATTTTGTTTCGCGATTCCCACGTTCTCCTTCCTGGGTCGGTCCCACTGCCTCAGGTTAGGTAGCTAGGCGAACGGGTGCTGCCAGAAGCATAAATGCTGCCAGCGCCGCTTCCACCCACGCCTTCTGCTTGCACCTCAGGTGGGAGGTGGCCACGGGAGGCTGGAGGGGAGCCGGGCAGGAGAGAGGGAAGCTCGTCCGAGGCCAGGAAGGAGGAAAGAGGAAAAAAGCAAGGAGCGCAGATGCAGCAGCAGCAGGGGGGAAAAGGAGAGCCGAGCCAAGACCAGTAATCCAGGAAGTGACAGCCGCCGATGAGCTGAGCTGTGCAGTCATCTTCATTTCTGCCGGTGGAACTGCGTTCCACCCCATCCTGCCTGCTACCCACCCCTGCCATTATTACAAGCCACTTGGAATCTGGGGAGTCTTGGATATATCAGATAGATGCATAAACACAGCAAATTGGATATTATTTCCTTTGCTTCTCACTGTACCTTTTTTAAAAAAAATATAATAATTAGCCAAGATGCTTGGTATTGGGGAGCCTAATGCTAATAATCTTTTGGAACAACTAGTCCTCTGTAAAATTATTTATGACATTCACTGTATTTCTTAAACTACTGACCAGCAAACGTCCAGTGTGGAGATCAAAAACGTCAAATATAAGCTCAGAATAAAACCACAAGACTGAAGCAAAATGAAAACAGCTGCTAGAATATCTTATGCCCAACTCTGGAAAAATACATGGATACCAGCAGAAAATAACATAATTGATAAAATTTATAAGTGTGCGGAAATGGACAAAATGAAAATTAAAGGAATAAATGATTTGGAATATAATAATATCTGGAATCTATGGTACAATTGGATAGAGAATAGAAACATGTAAAAATGATACAATGTGTAACAGCACACAAAAGTAGACAAATGTATATAATGTAACGAACAATTTGTAAAGGTAATTACAAAGTGACTGATATAGAAATGTAAATATATAAAATTTAAAAATGTAAAAATGGAAATACTGTGGTACCTCTACTTAAGAACGCCTCTACTTACGAACTTTTCTAAATAAGAACCAGATGTTCAAGATCTTTTGCTTCTTCTTAAGAACCATTTTCTACTTAAGAACCCAAGACTGGAAAAGTTTCCTAGGAAATTTGAGAGCGGCATGAAGGCCCAGCCAGTTTCCTGCCATTCCCCCTTTAATCCTGGCCACCTCGGGGCTTTTCTGGGCTGCCAGAGGAGCCTCTCAGTGGCGCCTAAGGAGGCTTTGGCAGTCCAGAGCGAACAAAGCATTTTCCTTTCTCTAGGCACTTGGAGAGGGAATAAACCTCGGCCAGCGCCCAGAGAAAAGAAACACTCCCTTCACTCTGGGCAGCGACTGTCCTCCTCTTCTTCTTCCTCCTCCTCCTCCCACCCAAATTCCGAGCTTTTATTTCTTTCCTTATGGGTTTGCACACATTATTTGCTTTTACATTGATTCCTATGGGAAAAATTACTTCTACTTACAAACTTTTCTACTTAAGAATCTGGTCATGGAATGAATTAAGTTCTTAAGTAGAGGTACCACTGTATAAGAAAAAGATGAAATAGGTAAGATCTGTAAACAAAAAAAAAAGATATTGTGGTGTATACACCTTCTTTCATTTAATTTTGGTAAAACTCAATAAAGAAAACTTTATTAACTGTCTGGTTTGGTGCTGCAACCCAACAGGACCGACACAGACTTCAGAGGATAATCAGAACCGCAGAAAAAACAATTGCTGCCAACCTGCCTTCCATTGAGGACCTGTATACTGCACGAGTCAAAAAGAGGGTGGGAAAAATATTTACTGACCCCTCACATCCTGGACACAAATTGTTTCAACTCCTACCCTCAAAACGTCGCTACAGAGCACTGCACACAAGACAACTAGACACAAGAACAGGTTTTTCCCGAACGCCATCACTCTACTAAACAAATAATTCCCTCAACACTGTCTACTAAATCTGCACTTCTATTCCACTAGTTTTTCTCATCATTCCTATCACCCATTTCCTCCCATGTTGACTGTATGACTGTAACTTGTTGCGTATATCCTACGATTTTTATTAATATTGCTTCTTCATTGCTTATTTGACCCCTATGACAATCATTAAGTGTCGTACCACATGATTCTTGACAAATGTATATTTTATTTTATGTACGTTGAGAGCATATGCACCAAGACAAATTCCTTGTGTGTCCAATCACACTTGGCCAATAAAAATTCTATTCTATTCTATTCTATTAAAAAAAAAAAGAAAACAACAGTTGTGCTTTTTTTAAAAAAAATCGAACCAATCAGGAGTCTCCAATGAAGCTGGCAGAAAGGGGAGCCTCTTCCAAGGCTTTCCCTGGTGCTGAAAGGTGGCTGGCTACCAGGAGGGCTCAGGGCAGAGACCCCAACCCAAAAGGGGCTCCATTCTCCTTGGATCCTTATGCAGAAATCGCTTCTCCTACCAGAAACTGCAACCACCAACCCACATACACACACACACAGCCCCATTTTTCCAGAATTTCCACAGACAGCTTAAAAACAGAAACCCAACAGTCTGCAAGACAAGAGCAGAGCAAGTTTATCCATTAACTGTAGAAATAGATTTTATCTCTGCAGGGGGGCCGTAAGCAGATAATTTAACTTCTCGTTGGTTTGTTTCTCTTTCTTCTATGGGAGCACAGAAAGGATGAAGGGTTTCTGCCCATTTCTCGTTAGAGTAAAAGCATCAAGATTGTGCAAGATGCATTCACCCAAGCCTGGTCAAAGTTCGGAGGCTTTTGGAACAGTTTAAAATATTACTTAAAAGACGAAAGGCTCCAGCGTTCAAAGTCATGTCATGAGAAATGCAATAAAAACCAAAGCAATTTAAAAATGAAGATAATTTTTTTTCTGTTTCTTTTATGTGTGTCTCTTGAAGACATATAATGTCTGCCTTTTCTTTCATTAATTTTGTATATATTTTCCTTCTTTTCTCTGGGGAATTTAATCCTTTAATATTTATCGAAATCAATTTAATTTCTTTATTCATTTATTGAGTTTGTTGTTTCTCTTAGTTGTTTTCCTTCCTTTTGTTTTTTACTTGTTAGTTTTTACTGCTGCCTGCTTTCTAGTTTTTACTCCCTCCTCTTTTTGGATTTGGTCTCTACCTTCTTGTTGTGATTCAGTCTGAGGCTCCTCAGGAAACGGCTGGAACTCTGCCGGCTCCATGCTCAGAGGGGGAGGACGAGGAACAGGAGGAGGACCAGGCAGACGGGGAAGAGGAATGTCAGGACGAGGAGGAGGTGGAACAGCCTGAGACCCCTGGGGGGGAGCTCTCTCCAGCGAGTAGCCTGGAGTCATTAGATGAGAACGCAAAAGCCATCATAGATATGAGGCAGAGAAGGGCAGCACAAAGAAGGGGACAATTAGCCAGGTATTTCCATCCCTAATAGGCAACAGCTGGGTTTGGGTGTGGTTCTCCTCAGAAAGGTTGAAAAGGCAGGCCCGCCCTTCCTGTATTGTGGAGAGTTATCTTTTGGGAGTCCTGTGACCTTGCTTCGATCCTTGGCATCTCTGATTCTGGCTTGTGGCCTCGAAGGCTGAAAACTTGGGGGAGGCGTGGGTTTTATTATCTACAGTGGTGTGTGTGCCAGCAAGAAGCCTGTTGTATTGTCTAGCCGTCGTGACTCTTCTGTGAAGCTTCATAGCATTCCAGTTTGTAAGAACAGTTTTTGTTATCTGTGTTTGTTTTCAAAGATATAAAATGACTTTACTTCTTACCAGCGTGTCTGGCTACTCTTTTTAGTTGGTGTTGGCATCTGGGGGAACCCAGACAGAACACCTTCTTTAGGTCTTTCCTTTCCTTCCTCTTCCCTCTCTTCCTGTCTATCTTCTTGACTTATTCCTTCTGATCTATCCTCACTTTCTGTCTCAATTGTTTCCTCTATTCCTTGCAATTGTTCATTTATTTCCTGTGCTCTTTCTAATGTATCTACCTTGATCCTCTTTCCCTCCCAGGTTATTAGCATTCCTCCAGGGATGATCCATCTAAATTTTAAGTGTTTTCTGTTTAGAGTCGATGCCAAAAATTTGTAGTCATTTCTTTGCTCCCTAACTCTTCTAGGTATCTGTTTTAATAGGTTGATCTCCCTTTCTTTGTATGGCCAAGTCCTCCCTCTTGTAGCCATAAGAATACTATCCCTTATCTTTTTCCTTGCAAATCTAACCTGTATTTCCCTAGGCAGTTGGTGGTGTCGGGCATAGTTTGTCTGTATCCTGAAAGCTTCGTCTATTTCGTTTTTAACCTTGTTTTTATCTTTTTGAAGTATTTCTCCTATCAATTCCGCTATTTTATCCTCTATATCAGTGATGGCGAACCTAGGGCACGGGTGCCACAGGTGGCACGCGGAGCCATATCTGCTGGCACTCAAGATGTTGCCCTAGCTCAGTTCCAGCGTGCATGTATGTGCCAGCCAGCTGATTTCTGGCTCACAAAGAGGCTCTGGGAGGGTGTGTTTGGCTTCCAGAGAGCCTCCGGGGGGATGGGGGAGGGCGTTTTTACCCTCCTCTGGCTCCAGGAAAGCCCTTGGAGCCTGGGGAGGGCAAAACAGGAGCCTACTGGGCCCACCAGAAGTTAGGAAGCAGGCAGTTTCCGACCTCCAGAGGGTCTCCGGCAGGGTGGCGGAAACTGTTTTCGCCCTCCCAAGGCATTTAATAATGGGTGTGGGCACTCACGCATGTGTGATAGTGCACGTGCACGCTCTTTCGGCACCCGAGGGAAAAAAGGTTCGCCATCACTGCTCTATATCTTCATCTCTTGAAAAACAGAAACCGCTCCCACAACTTTAAACTTCATAATTAAGGTCCTTCAGTAGGCAGAAATGACCAAAATGACTTTGGAACGACAGGAAAAAGATAAATCTGAATTTTGCAAAATATGGGAAAGTTGGTACAAATGACTCAAACAGAAAGAATACATAAAGAACCTAAAGGAAAAGGAAAAGTAAAGCTAGACACTTCTTCCTTTCTTACCCAAACATAATGAAAATACAGAAACGCTGCACCATAAATCGATGGAACACAAAACCCCTAAAAATGAATTTGTACCTTCCTTAGAAATACCCAAAATGAATACAAATATAGTATACAGAACTAAAGAAAATAAACATATAATTCCACATACTAGACATAAATACCTTACATCAGGTTGCTCGATAGAGATAGTCAACAATATGGCTGACAAACTATGTGTCTTTATTATTGAAACTGAACGTTTTATATGCTCTAAGCTGGTTTGTCTGTCTATTTTTCCTCATTTCTTTCTTTTTCCTTTGTATGTTTTGTTTGTTTTGACTGTTTTTATATGTAGAAATTTAATAAAGATTATTTTTAAAAAACAAACAAAAGCAATTCAATCAAATGTGTGCATTTTGGCCAGTCTGGGGATACAAAGTGTTCTGTCTGGGTCACTCCAGAAGCCAATACCAACCCGAAAAGAGAAGCCAGACACACTGGTAAAAGGCAAAGGCAGTTTTATAAAATCCAAGAAAAACACAGGTAACAGAAAATGTCCTTACAAACAGGAAAATGCTGTATCTTCAGATATATTCACGAAGGCCAAAAGTCCATGCAGCAATACAGAATTCTTGCTGCCAAGCCAAAGCTGGAGATAGCAGACCTATACCTCCCACAGATCTTCCAAAGCTGCTGGGCCACAAGCCAGGAACAGAGACGCCGAGAAACAAGACAGGATAACGCCACGCCAAGCTGATAACAGTCCACATGGCTTAAAGAGCTTGCCTGCCTTTTAAACCCTGCTGATGAGTACCACACCCAAACCCAGCTGTTTCTACTTCAATGGTGAAAATATCTCTTTAACTGCTCCTTTCGTTGCTCTGAACGTCGCTGTCTCATGTCAATGACAGCTTGTGCGTCATCACCTAATGACTCCAAGCTACTGGCTGGGGAGAGCCCCCCCCCCCCGGGGCTCTCATGCTGTTCTCCTTCATCCCATTCCTGATTTTCCTCTCCCCCGTCTGACTGTTCAGCCCCCTCCTCTGCGCTATCCTCCTCCGGGCATGGAGCCAGCAGAGACACAGCTGGTCCCTGAGCAGCCTCAGGCTGAATCACAACACAAAGGGACCGTTTGAAACCTCACTCCTTTTTGTTCAAGCACCACACAAATTACGGGGACATAAAAGGGAGGCAGGAGGTCCTTTTATTGATTTTAATTTATTTATCTAATTATTCTTTCCATTAGGACACGGTGGCTCTCCGATCCTCTGTTATCGAGGGATTTGGCTTATCCTTTTCCCCCCCAGTGCATATCCAACAGAGAATTTCTCGTGGGAGTTTTGAATATTTTAAAAAAATGCTATTTATTTCCCAAACTTCAGCCACACAGATTGGCTCGTCTTCGATTAGCGTATACTTTCATTCACCGAGTGTCTAAAAATTGTTCACCTCTAAACACCGAACAGCAAAAGTAGGGAGGCTGATTTTTTTTTAAAGAAAAGAAAAAGCATTATTTATTTATTCATTTACTTACTTTTCTAGTGTTTCCAGGAGGATAGAATCTCTGATAAACCTAAAAAGAAAGAAGGAGAGCTTTAGTAAAAAGGGTGGTGGTAGTGAAATAAAAACCAGTTGTTTAAAAAAAACCACTAAAGTCAGGACTCCCTAGAAATCCAGTGAATAAATCGTACCTGGCACCCAAGTCTGATAGTGAGGTGGTCAGAGAGGATGTGGTGTCAGAGGCTGAAAGCCAACCAGGGACTTCTGCAACTCCCAAGATACACATGAGTGACTCAGGAGATGAGGAGGAGCCTCTTCTTGATGATAGGGTACGCAGAGTTGCCAGAAGGCACGAGTGGCTAAGCAAAAGGAGGTCTCTGCGTGAATAGATCTCTAGAACAATTGGCCATGCCTTTAAGCTATTTAAGCTTGAGCCACGTGATGCTTTAGTGCGGAAGTCAACTTTGGTTATGTTTCAGATGTCTGCTTGGATTTCTCTCGGGATATTATTATTTCAATGATGAATTACAAATTGGGGAACTGGGCTCATTATCTCCAGGCTTCCTGCCAACTCAGTTAATGAGAAATGTGTGATCAAAGAAAATATCTGTGAGTTTTTAGCACCTGGCACCAAATCTCTTGCTTTGTTGCTGGGTTTCTAAATCCAAACCTCCCTGCTCCTAAAATTATAATTAGAATTACATGCTTAAATCTTGTAAAATCAGTGTGTGGGGGTCTATTTCTTGGGGGGCTCAGCGCTGGGACAGAACACTAGTATGGGTCGTGAAATGTCTGCAAAAAAATAACCAAGTTCCTAGAAGGCCAAAGACCCCTCACTTCAACCCTGAGCTACAAATATTCTCCTTTATCAGAGGAAACAATTCTTGGATTCACGCTTCCAACATTTTTCTTACTCCATTCCTGGGCTAGCCCCCAGCGGTGTAATTATTGCCCATGCCTTGTTTCAGGAGGAAGAACAATAACTGCAGCAAAATTGAGATGAAGTCCCATCTGGAGAAGGACCAGTGCTTTTGAAATCCTGGCATAGATGCCATATGTGATGCCTTCTCGCCTTCCAAAGAATCAACCATTTGGTATCAAGAGGCTCAGATTTTATTATCCGCCTGGTGAGATAGACCAGCCAGGATACCTGCCCTTGGGGGCTAATTTTTCTTCATTGCAAGGTTCCACTAAATCTTCCAAGTCTTAAAAAACAATTCTCATATTTATTATTTATTTATTTATTGGATTTGTATGCCGCTCCTCTCCGCAGACTCAGGGCGGCTAACAACAGTGATAAAAAACAGCATATAATAATAATCCAATACTAAAACAGTTAAAAACCCTTATTATAAAACCAAACATACATACAGACATACCATGCATAAAATTGTAAAGGCCTAGGGGGAAAGAGTATCTCAATTCCCCCATGCCTGGTGGCAGAGGTGGGTTTTAAGCAGCTTACGAAAGGCAAGGATGGTGGGGGCAATTCTAATCTCTGAGGAGAGTTGGTTCCAGAGGGCTGGGGCCACCACAGAGAAGGCTCTTCCCCTGGGTCCCGCCAAGCGACATTGTTTAGTTGACAGGACCTGGAGAAGAGCCACTCTGTGGGACCTAACTGGTCGCTGGGATTCGTGCAGCAGAAGGCGGTCCCTGAGATAATCTGGTCCGGTGCCATGAAGGGCTTTATAGGACATAACCAGCACTTTGAATTGTGACCGGAAACTGATCGGCAACCAATGCAGACTGCGGAGTGCTGGTGTAACATGGCCATATTTGGGAAAGTGCATGATTGCTCTCGCAGCAATGTTGGAAATTGAATAGGATACCAACGGAAAGGGAAGTTCTGAGAAAAATTATGGATTGTGCAGAGATGAGTAGATTGACTTTGAAACTTAAAGATAAACAAGACTCGGATTATTATAAAATTTGGGGGAAGTTTTATGATTGGATAGAAAATTAAGAGATATGTATGTATTAGTAATTAGTTGATTTTGGAAAAATTGAAACAAGAGAATTTGATTTAAGCTTTGCAAGCTAGATAGCAAAGATGAGAAATGGTGGTAGCACTACATAATGATATAACACAAAATTTACTTATTGTTTAGATTTTAAACATATAGAACTTTATTTTATGATGTAAGTGATATATTATGAATAGTTTCTTTTATTAAAGATACATATATAGAGAATTTTTAATTAGCTATATGATATAAGATTAAAATTTAGACAAAAGAGATTTTATTATTCTTTGCATTGTTGTAACCTTTTGTAGTAAGATAGTGAGGGGAAAATTTAATTTAGATTTTTAAGAATTGCTAATATTGTATAAAATTAACAGAAAATTTTACATGGGGAAAGATAAGAGCCTCCATTGAGGGAGTAATGAGAAAAGAAAAGTTTATATATGATTGATTTTAAGCATGGTTGTTGTGTTTATAACTATACAGTGATACCTCGTCTTACAAACCCCTCGTCATACAAACTTTTCGAGATACAAACCCGGGGTTTAAGATTTTTTTGCCTCTTCTTACAAACTATTTTCACCTACAAACCGAAGCCGCCACCACTGGGATGCCCCGCCTCCCGACTTCTGTTGCCAGTGAAGCGCCCATTTTTGCGCTGCTGGGATTCCCCTAAGGCTCCCCTCCATGGGAAACACCACCTCTGGACTTCCATGTTTTTGTGATGCTGCAGGGGAATCCCAGCAGTGCAAAAACAGGGGCTTTTCTGGCAATGGAAGTCTGGAGGTGGGGTTTCCCAGCGAGGGGAGCCTCAGCGAAATCGCAGCATCACAAAAACAGTCCGGAGGTGGGGTTTCGAGGACTTCCGTGTTCTTGCGATGCTGCAATTTCGCTGAGGCTCCCCTCGCTGGGAAACCCCACCTCTGGACTTCCGTTGCCGGCGAAGCACCTGTTTTTGCACTGCTGAGATTCCCCTGCTGGGGGGGAAGTCCTGAGGTGGGGTTTCCCATGGAGGGGAGCCTCAGGGGAATCCCAGCAGTGCAAAAACGGGCGCTTCGGCTAGCAAAAGGGGTGAGTTTTGGGCTTGCACGCATTAATCACTTTTCCATTTATTCCTATGGGAAACATTGTTTCATCTTACAAACTTTTCACCTTACAAACCTCATCCCGGAACCAATTAAGTTTGTAAGACGAGGTATCACTGTATATTGTTTTACTTTACGGTGGAGAAAAATAAAAAATCTTATACCGGAAAAAAAATAATTCTCACCTCCCCCCACCCCCACATATCCTTTACACCCCAAAAACCTAGGGAGGGTCCCTTCTTATCTGCTTGTCCCACCCACATTCCTTCATCCTTCCTGTTATCCGAGTGTTCCCTTGGCTGTCTCTCTTTGCTCTGTCTTCCCAAGGTCATTCCTATGTACCATTACACGTACAGTGTCAATTCTAATTAGCGAAGAAAAATACAACATGTTCTCTTTTTTTTTTTAACAAAAGCTATTATGTGTGAGAGATGAGGAATTTGAACTAGTTTTCTAAATTTAATATTCTGGCATTCAGAGGCAAACTCAAGCAAGGATAATTGCATGGATTATTTTAAAATATATCAAAGCATCTGCATAGGGTTTTCTGTTACACATTATAAAGATCATCCAGCTAAGTAGTTTAATTTCATCAGTTTCTCTAGAAAGGGCTTAACCTATGCTGCAGACATGGAAATAAACTATGTTTCCATCTACGTGCCACTAAGTTGGCCTGTTGCTGGTTTAACCAACAAGGCACAGAAAACAGACATTCGTTTTCTCAGAGCAACAATTTCTCAAAATATCCACAGGGCTTTTCCTTTTCTCCCCCCCCCCCCTTTTTTTTGGTAAATAAACTTTATTTTTAGAATCGAGGAGGGGATCCACCACTTGAAAACTCTTTCCTCCATGATCCTTGCATTTTAGGCATTAATCCCACATAGTGTTAAATCTGTACCTCTTTCTGGACCAGGTCCAGAGTGAGCCCATGGCAACTCCCTCTAGCTGTTCTGTTTCACGGGCTTCTGATGAATTCCAATCTCCAAATAAATTACTTCTTAGTTATAAAAACTCACTTTTTATTCAAACTCAAGCATACATGAATGGAAATGTGGGATTAAAAGTAGCATAGGAGCAGATTCTACGTCATTTAGAGCCAGCTTTGATCAAGGTCCACGAAGTGCACCAAACTCATTCTTTATCTATATTCCTTAGATAACCCCCATTCATTTACTTAAACATATGCATTAGCCAGTGATGGGGTACCAAAAAAATTTCTACCACACTGTAGGGGTGGCTTATTATTTTATTATTATTATTATTATTATTATTATTATTATTATTATTATTATATAATAAAAAGAGCCGGGGTGGCGCAGCAGGTAAAGTGCTATACTGCAGGCCACTGAAGCTGACTTGTAGATCTGAAGGTCCGCGGTTCAAATCTCATCACCGGCTCAAGGTTGACTCAGCCTTCCATCCTTCCGAGGTGGGTAAAATGAGGACCCAGATTGTGGGGGGCAATAGCCTAGCTCTGTTTAAAAAGTGCTATTGCTAACATGTTGTAAGCCGCCCTGAGTCTAAGGAGAAGGGCAGCATAAAAATTGAATAAATAATAAAATAATAATAATTAAATATTATTATTATTATTATTATTATTATTATTATTATTATTATTATTATTATTTATTGGATTTGTATGCCGCCCCTCTCTGCAGACTCGGGGCGGCTAACAACAATGATAAAAAACAACATGCATTTTCTTTCAATATATTTCAGTGCAAATTGGGTGCTCTGGGGTGGAGCTCCATTTTCACTACCCCACTGTGTCCCCCCCCCCCAATCCGGGCAGTAGCCCACCCCTGATATCTACTATATAAAGTGTATGGACACACACGCACGCAAATCTCTTCTAAAATTATACACATTCAAACTCATTTACTCCAATAGGAAAAACATATCCAGAGCCCAGAAGGGAAAAAAAGAAAAAAAAATCAAAATTTTCCTACTGGTACTGTGTACCAGACCAAAATTTTGCTTCCGGTACTGTGTACTTGACCATACCCATAGGAGCCCACCACTGGCATTAGCTCACCCAAAACCTTTCCTAGCACAGCGTCCAACAAGGATTGTCTTTTTGAGGCAGAAATCATTGTTTTAGAATTTCATTCAAGCACACCCCCAGTTTCATGTCTCTTCCATAGAATGACGTTGAGGTTCCATGCCCCACAACCCCATTCCTTTATAATGCCTGGAAGTGACACCTCAAAGCGCTAAGACTGTGAATTAATATCTTTTACTCTGGATCTCCTCTCACCTTCTTATCATTCTTCTATAGCGAGGATTTATCCAATTGTTTTCCACTAACATGTCTTCCTCACTTTCTGACTGGGACTATTCTCCTAATGTCACATCAGCTCCCTCAGGCTCACCCAAGGCACTTTCTGCCTCACTCTCTGTTCTGTCGGGCTCTCTGGTAGACTCCTCCCAAAAATTCACAGGTACAAATTTCAGACACACAAACACATTTGTAAATTCAAAACAATGTTCTTTATAATGAAAATTCATTTAAACTAAGCCCTCTTTTGGTATAGCAAAGAGCACTCGTCTCCAAACAAACTGGTAATTTGTACAAGTCCCTTATCAGTTCTGTGATACTTAGCTTGCAGCTGTGAGGCAATTCACAGTCCTTCTTCTTTCATAAAGTGAAACACACTTTGCTCTGGTTTAGTTTCAAAGCGGGGGGAAATCAGCACACAAAAAGTCAAAGTCAGGAAAGCAGTCACGAAACACAACGATCAGATAATCCTCCACAATGGCCAAACCCACAGGCTGCTATTTATAGCAGCCTCACTAATTACCACAGCCCCACCCAACCACAGGTGGCCTCATTTTCTTTGATAATAATCTCTCAGTTGTTGCTGGCTATGCATCGCTCTCCCCGAGTCTGCGGAGAGGGGCGGCATACAAATCTAAATAAACATAAACATGCGTGGCTGTATCATTAACTCTTGTTCTGAATCCAAGGAGGAGCTAGATAATTGATCTCCTTCTGAGCTGTCTGCCACACTCTCCTCCTCCCTGTCACTCATGTCTTCTTGGTCAGAGGAGCCTTCATCAGCAGATTCCACCGGGGGCAAAACAGGCCTGCGGCATGTGGATGTCTCCCCCACATCCACAGTCCTTGGGGCAGGAGCTGGGCCAGAGCTAACCACAACACTCTCGCTCTCACCTTCCTCTGGCAACCCCCTGGCCCATGGTACCCAGAGTCACCTGGCTCATCCTCCTCAAAAGCAGACAAGACCTGAGGTGGATAAGGAGTACTCACAACACTAGCTAGCTAGATTTAATTACCGTGCAGCCAGCTTTGGGCACTCAGGGATAGCTTGCCTCATCACAAAGAGACTTCCTCTTGGATTCATTCATTCATTCAGTATTTTGTGTTAGTTTCATTCTTATCCTACAGCTATCTCATGATTGCCTCATTCACAACGCCAGCTGTGAAGATTTGAAATGTTTCCAGAACCCATTTTTTCCATCTCCATCCTAAATATATTTTTCCTAACTAACTGTAGCCTGGAGGGTGATTATCACCAGAGGAACAACCACCTCCCCAGAGGCCAGAGATAGAAACCCCCACAGGCCATGACAACTGAATTGCTCTGAGCAACCACGTCTTCCGGAGAATAACCAGGATTCCAGGATAAAGAGATGAGACGCAGCCTTCTTCAATGTGTGTTCTCCATTAATATTACATTGATGTCAAGAAAGTGAATATGTGTAAAATCTTAATAATAATGTTGCATGATTTTTTTCCCCTTTGTATTACAGTACTTGTATTATTCTGTACCATTTCCTTTTTTGTTTTGTTTTATTGTTTTCCCATTACATATGTTTCTCTGATTGTTATTTTTTGTCCTTATGTTTGTTCGTAAAACTTTTGAAAACTCATAATAAATTTTTTAAAAAAAAGAAATGGTCTCTCCTTATCTCATTTATCTTTTCTTCCTTTCATATATGATCTCCTATACTTTTATGTCTTTTCTTCTTTCCTTTTCTTCATTTATATTACTACATATCTATTCTCTTCAATGTGTATTATGTATTGGACAAAATAATTATTTTTTAAAAAGAGTGTTCTCCACCCTTTCCCAGCTCCTAAAACCTATAGGATTTTTGCTTTGTAAAGTTCCAGGAGTATATCATCCCAGATAGAGTCACCTCTGGGCAGGGAAGGGCTACCAAATTTTTTATAACCACACTGTGGGCGTGGCTTATGCAGGACACCCTGCATTTTCTTTCAATATCTTTCAGTGCAAATTGGGTGCTCTGGGGTGGAGCTCCATTTTCGCTACCCCACTGCGTTCCGCCCCACCCGGTCTGGGCAGTAGCCCACCCCTGCCTCTGGACCTCTCTCATATCCCCTGACCACCCCACTCCTGATCTCTCTGCTTTGGGGCCCTTCCCATGGCAGAGAGGTCAGGAGTTTGTTTATTTATTTCTTATTTTATTTTATTTTATTTTATTTTATTTTATTTTATTTTATTTTATTTTATTTTATTTTATTTTATTTTATTTTATTTTATTTTATTTTATTTTATTTTATTTTATTTTATTTTATTTTATTTTATTTTATTTTATTTTATTTTATTTTATTTTATTTTATTTTATATTTGATTTGATTTGATTTGATTTGATTTGATTTGATTTGATTTGATTTGATTTGATTTGATTTGATTTGATTTGATTTGATTTGATTTGATTTGATTTGATTTGATTTGATTTGATTTGATTTGATTTGATTTGATTTGATTTGATTTGATTTGATTTGATTTGATTTGATTTGATTTGTATGCCGCCCCTCTCCGCAGACTCGGGGCGGCTAACAACAATAGTGAAACAACATATAACAAATCTAATATTTAAAATAATTTTAAAAACCCTAATTTAAAAAATTAGACATACATACAAACATACCATGCATAAATTGAATAGGCCTAGGGGGAAGGGCATATCTCAGTTCCCCCATGCCTGATGACAGAGGTGGGTTTTAAGTAGCTTGCGAAAGGCGAGGAGGGTGGGGGCAATTCTGATCTCTGGGGGGAGTTGGTTCCAGAGGGTCGGGGCCACCACAGAGAAGGCTCTTCCCCTGGGTCCCGCCAAATGACATTGTTTAGTCCAGTGTTTTTCAACCAGTGTGCCACGGCACACTGGTGTGCCGCAAGACATGGTCAGGTGTGCTGCGAAGCTCAGCAAGAGAGAGAAAGAGAGAAAGAGAAAGAAAGCAAGAGAGAGAGAAAGAAAGCAAGAGAGAGAGAGAGAGAAAGAGTCACAGGGAAGGAGAGAGAGATAGAAAGAGAGGAAAAAAGAGAGGAAGGAAGGGAGAGAAAGAGGAAGAGAAATAGAGCAAAAGGGAGGAAGAGAGAGAGAGAAAGATTTTTTTTGTCCAAACTTTTTTTAGCCCCCCCCCCACTCCTCCCCGCCCCCGCTCAAGGTGCCCCATTATTTTGTATATTTAAAAAATGTTCCGCAGCTCAAAAAAGGTTGAAAATCACTGGTTTAGTCGACGGGATCTGGAGAAGACCCACTCTATGGGACCTAACTGGTCGCTGGGATTCGTGTGGTAGAAGGCGGTCCCGGAGATATTCTGGTCCGATGCCACGAAGGGCTTTATAGGTCATAACCAACACTTTGAATTGTGACCGGAAACTGATCGGCAACCAATGCAGACTGTGGAGTGCTGTTGTAACATGGGCACACCTAGGGAAGCCCATGATTGCTCTCGCAGCTGCATTCTGCACGATCTGAAGTTTCCGAACACTCTTCAAAGGTAGCCCCATTTAGAGAGCATTACAGTAGTCGAGCCTCGAGGTGATGAGGGCATGAGTGACTGTGAGCAGTGAGTCCAGATAGGGCCGCAACTGGTGCACCAGGCGAACCTGGGCAAACGCCCCCCTCGCCACAGCTGAAAGATGTTTCTCTAATGTGAGCTGTGGATCGAGGAGGACGCCCAAGTTGCGGACCCTCTCTGAGGGGGGTCAATGATTCCCCCCCCCCAGAGTAATGGGGGGGAATTGGGAGGTAGGGGATAAGGGAGGCCCACAGATGACTCTACCTGGGATGATATACTCCTGGAACCTTTCAGGAAGGGCCCCACCAACCAAGACTGACAGCCAGCAGCTGCCATGGGGATGCTTAAGGATCTCAATTGCATATCCATGTTCAGAAAAAGAGGCGAAAACACCTTATTTCAAACCTAGGATTTTAAACCGCACAAAATGTAAATTGTGGGCTGAATTCCCATCCGTGAAGCCATTTCTGAAAGCCTTATTTTTAGCATGGCTGTCCCTGACCCCCAAACCTTGGGAGTCTAAAGATAAATATCCGAGCTGTAGATTGAACACCCCACCTTAATTGCCCATGCTTTAAATACTTCTGCAATATTTCAGGCTTCCCCAAAACAGATCTGCTGGCAGATCTATCGAAAGGTTCATAACGATGGGAGGGTAACTATGGAAACCTTGTACAGCTACACATTTCGCCATGGCAACCAGGTCTCCACGGAATACTAATGAGTGACCATGGCAACAGCAAGTTAAAAACGAGGATGTCTGGAGACGAAAATATTTCATGTTTCATTTATAAAGAAATACTGATATACTTAACTTTATACAAATCCCCATTTCGGAAGCAAAACATAGAATCAATAACCCTGGCGAGAAACGCTAAGCGCTATTTTAAGTAAAAGGGGAAAGCAAAAATATCTCACTGCTGTATTAAATCAGAAATTGCATTATTATTATTATTATTATTATTATTATTATTATTATTATTATTATTTTCAAGAGAAGCAGATTCTTTCTGTGGAGCAAAATGCCTCCCACATATGCTCCATATGTGGAAGATTGCAAAGACATCCGACGTCCAGGCTGGGGTTGCAAAGGGTTTTAAAGGAAGCCAGTTGGTCACTTGCTCCTGCCCGGACTCCATCTATTTCCTGCTTTCACCCACTGCCATTTTGAACACTGGATGAGAAACGGAGTGGGCATTGCTTCCTTGGATTAACCCAGTGCTTCTCAAATAGTGGGATGTGCCCCCTTGGAGGGGTCATGGAGCAATGCAAGGGAGGTGCATGTGACCCAGGGAAACAAGTAGGGTCGCTCTTGATCGATTCGCTCAGAGAAAGGTAAAGAAAGGAGGAGGGGAAGTAGAAAGGTAGGAGGAGATAGAGGGTGGAGAAGGAAGAGGGAGAGAAAGTTAAAGAGAGGAGAAGGGTGAGGAGAAGAGGAAGGGGGAGAGAATAGAGTAGAGTAGAGTAGAGTAAAACAAGGAATAAAGAATAGAATAGAATAGAATAGAATAGAATGGAATGGAATAGAATAGAATAAAGAATAGAAAATAGAAAGTAGAAAATAGAAAATAGAATGGAATGGAATATAGAATAGAATAGAATAGAAGTCCAATTACAGATCTAAATAATAATAATAATAATAATAATAATAATAATAATAAATAAATTGAAATGAAAAGAAATGAAATGAAATGAAATAAAATGAAATGAAATAAAATAAAATAAAATAAAATAAAATCTTTATTGACCAAGTGTGATTGGAAGTCCAAGGAAAATAGAAGTCCACACTGGAAGATATTGATAGTATTTGGATTGAAGTCAAAGCAAGATATTTTCAATGGTTTTTTTTTAAATTACTATGTTTGATTTATATGGATGTACTTATTTGATATATGGTGGAGAAAAATAAAAAATAAAGCTTTTTTTTAAAAAAAAAACCAGAATCATGCCTGGGATAAACATATATCCATCCTAAGATAAAAATACAGGAAATAGTATAAGGGCAGACTAGATGGACCATGAGGTCTTTTTCTGCCGTCAGTCTTCTATGTTTCTATGTTAGAGCCAGGGGTGGGCCACTGCCCGGATGGGGGAAACGCAGTGGGGTAGCAAAAATAGAGTTCCACCCCAGAGCACCCAATTTGCACTGAAAGATGTTGAAAGAAAATGTAGGGTGCCCTGCATAAGCCATGCCCACAGTGTGGTAGTAAAATTTTTGGTAGCCCTTCACTGGTTACAGCAGTGTTTCCCAACCTTGGCAACTTGAAGATATTTGGACTTCAACTCCCAGAATTCCCCAGCCAGCATTCGCTGGCTGGGGAATTCTGGGAGTTGAAGTCCAGATATCCTCAAGTTGCCAAGGTTGGGAAACACTGGGTTAGAGCACAAAAATAAAGATGTATAAAAGTAAATGTAAATAACCGTATGATACACGCGACACAGTACTGTTAAAAGGGTTTATTGACGTGTATACAGTAATCCCTCACTACTTTGCGGTTCATCTTTCGCAGATTCGCTACTTCACGGGTTTTTAAAGGGGGCTTAAATCCATTAAAAATTTTAAATCCATAAAAAAATCATAAAATTCTTCTACAGTACTACTGTACTCTATTAAAGAAACTGGTAGGATATCACATGTAATTCCAGCTGAGAAACGTTATAGAACGACTGTTTAATGCAAAGGGTGAGTTTTAAAAGTCCAAATACCCATTAAATACATTTTAAAAAAATCTTTCCCCTACTTCACGGAAATTCGTTTTTCATGGGTGGTCTTGGAACGCATCCCCCGCGAAAAACGAGGGATCACTGTATTGAAAAATACATACTAAATCCAATTAATATTTCACTACGAACAAATAAAAATGAAGAGGATTCAAACCAGAGGTCATATATTATCAAAGTGTCAGCTAAATAGCTGGTATATTTTTCTTCTCCTTCCCCTCTCTTCTATAACTCTCTTTCTCTAATTTCTTTACTTCATTTATCCCTCCTCTATCTCCCTTCTCTTCTTTTTCCCTTGTCTTATTGTCATTTATATGATTGTTATACCATGTATTACATTTTTTCTGTTCTGTTTTTAATCTATATATTTAACAAAAATTATTTTTAAAAGAAAAAAGAAAAATGTCCTCTTATTCTATTCTATTCATTCTATTCTAGTGTAGTCTAGTGTAGTCTAGTGTATCCTTCAGTCCTCTTATTCTATTCTATTCTAAATAAAAGAAAAATTCTTCTACAGTACTACTGTACTCTATTAAAGAAACGGGTACTAGACTTTCAATCCTGGGCCTAGAAAGCCTAGAACTAAGACGCCTTAAACAAGATCTAGGTATTGCCCACAAGATCATAGGCTGCAACGTCCTGCCTGTCGGCGACTACTTCAGCTTCAACCACAACAACACAAGAGCACACAACAGATTTAAACGTAATATTAACCGCTCCAAACTTGACTGTAAAAAATATGACTTCAGTAACTGAGTTGTCAAAGCGTGGAACTCATTACTGGACTCCGTAGTGTCATCCCCAAGCCCCCAACACTTTACCCTTAGATTATCTACGGTTGACCTCTCCAGATTACTAAGAGGTCAGTAAGGGGCGAGTACAAGTGCACTAGAGTGCCTTCCGTCCCCTGTCCTATTGCTCTCCTATATCTCCTATACCTTTCTTCTATTCCTATACAGTATCTCTTCTTCTATTCTTTCATTAATACGTTCTATTACTATATCTTCTTTTCTATTATTTCTTAGATATATTTTACTATGAGTATCTCCTCTATAACCTTCATCATGCATTTTACTATGTGTATATAGATATATACCCACTAAAACCCTCATTGTGTATTGGACAAAATAAAATAAGTAAATAAATAAATAAATATCACATGTAGTTCCAGCTGCCATCAAGGGATACAGAGATTGCAAAGGGGGGGCAGAGTTTCATAAGACACCGTTGGAAAAGGCCCATTTCCTGAAACTGGACTTCTATGGGGGGGGCCACCACCGTGTGGGCTGCACGTCTCCATCCCTCGGAGAGGATCATTCAACTCACACAACAGGCAAAAATCTAAAAGTCAGCAGCACGCAATTTTAAAAAAATTCAACCATGCCGCTGAATCCACAATTGTTGATAGTGATGCCGAGTGCCAGCAGTCGCTTTTTATAACACTGTAAGTTAACATTCCACTTAATGGGTTTAAGGACCCAGGAGCTTCTAAATGAGGACGAATCTATCCTGACTTGTTCCAATCCAATCCGAAAGAGGCACTAGGCTGGTATTTAGCCCCCTCCCAAATTCCCTCTTTGCCTCTGGCTTGATATCAGCGAGGATTTTTACAGGTCCAGATTCCTCTGTAACACAATGAATCTTATCTTCTGCAGTTCTTCAGTTAGGGAAAGATGGAAGATGGAGAAAACAGCAGTGAATCTCTACAGTTTAAACCAGGGGTCTCCAACCTTGGCCACTTTAAGACCTACGGACTTCAACTCCCAGAATTCCTCAGCCAGCTTTGCTTTGAATTCTGGGAGTTGAAGTCCACAGGTCTTACAGTGGCCAAGGTTGGAGAGCCTTGGTTTAAACCATCCACCAAGCCTGTTTTTCCATCTTGTCTCCTGACCGAAAGGGGGATGGGACACAATTACACCAGGGATCTCAGTGCCAAAATCTATGAGAGCTGAAAAACCAGGAGAGGCCAACAATGCAGGTTCAGCCAGGGGCTTCTCCAACCCTCCTCTTCTCCTCATCCGTCAGGCCTCTGAGTGCTTGCATGAGACAAGGGCGCTCCCTGCTGGTCCTTTCGTCGCCTTGCACAACTCTTTCATCGGCCAGTGTTATCTCCCAGCCGTCAAAAGCATGGGTGAAAACAAAGGAAGGAGAGGGAGGGAGGGAGGAGGAGAAAATGGAGGGGAGGAAGGAAGATAGGAAGGAAGGGAGGAAGGAAGGGAGGAAGGAAGGAAGGAAGGAAAGAGGAGAGAATGGAGGGGAGGAAGAAAGATAGGAAGGAAGGAAGGAAAGAGGAGAGAATGGAGGGGAGGAAGGAAGATAGGAAAGAAGGAAGGAAGGAAAGAGGAGAGAATGGAGGGGAGGAAGGAAGATAGGAAGGAAGGAAAGAGGAGAGATTGGAGGGGAGGAAGGAAGATAGGAAGGAAGGAAAGAGGAGAGAATGGAGGGGAGGAAGGAAGATAGGAAAGAAGGAAGGAAAGAAGGAAAGAGGAGAGAATGGAGGGGAGGAAGGAAGATAGGAAGGAAGGTAGGAAGGAAAGAGGAGAGAATGGAGGGGAGGAAGGAAGATAAGAAGGAAGGGAGGGAAGGGTAAGAAGGGAAGGGAGAGAGGGAGGGAAAAGAAGGGAAGGGAGGGAGGGAAGGAGGGAAGGGACAGAGGGAGGGAGGGAGGAAGATAAGGAAGGAAGATGAAGGAAGGAAGGAAGGAAAGAGGAGAGAATGGGGGGAGGAAGGAAGATAGGGATGGAGGGAAGGGTAAGAAGGGAAGGGAGAGAGGGAGGGAAAAGAAGGGAAGGGGAGGGAGGGAGGAAAGAGGAGAGAATGGAGGGGAGGAAGGAAGATAGGAAGGAAGGGAGGGAGGGGAGGGTAAGAAGGGAAGGGAGGGGAGGGGAGGGAGGGAGGGAGGGAAGGGACGGAGGGAGGAAGGGAGGGAGGAAGGAAGGAAAGAGGAGAGAATGGAGGGGAGGAAGGAAGATAGGAAGGGAGGGAGGGAGGGAAGGGTAAGAAGGGAAGGGAGGGGAGGGGAGGGAGGGAGGGAAGGGACGGAGGGAGGAAGGGAGGAAGGAAGGAAAGAGGAGAGAATGGAGGGGAGGAAGGAAGATAGGAAGGGAGGGAGGGAGGGAAGGGTAAGAAGGGAAGGGAGGGAGGGAGGGAAAAGAAGGGAAGGGAGGGGAGGGAAGGGAGGGAGGGACGGAGGAAGGAAGGAAGGAAAATATTATCCGCATCTAACTCCCCCTACGGTCTTTCCTGAGATCACCCAAGAACGGTTCAGTGTTCCCATTCGGTTATTTCATTTTACGAGTACTCTGGATATTAAAACTTGCAAGACCAACACAGGTCCCATCAAAAATCTACTCATCCAATGTATTAGAAAAACCTCCATTCATTTTTTAAAATTATCATTATTATTTTAGCCATGCGGTCATGCTTTTAGTTCAGCTACACGGTCCCTGCTCGGTTGTGGAACGTGTTCCAAAGAGGCGGCTCTTGTTATCGGAGTAGTAGTGCCCGGCAGATGAATTCTCCTGGCCCCTTCAAAGAGTTGGGCCAAGGGATGGGCCTTTTAAGAGAGCCAACAGCCCAACACCCACGACTCAAGTCTTGTTTTTCCTCTGTATTCCTTCATTCAACAGGCACAGATTGCTTGGACTGGATCCTTCCTAGCAGGCTCCTGTTATATTGCAGGGTTTTTTTTTGTAGCGCTACAAGGCAGGCGGCAAAATTCGTCCCAGAAGAACAGTACATCCCCCTTTTTGGGGACATTTTCCCCCTTCCAATTTTGTGCAAAAAACTATCCTGGCCGCTGTTAAAATATGTATATTAATAAAGTTTATTATACAGTGTTCCCTCGATTTTTGCGGGGGATGCGTTCTGAGACCGCCTGCGAAAGTCGAATTTCCGCGAAGTAGAGATGCAGAAGTAAAAACACCATTTTTGGCTATGGACAGAATCACAAGCCTTCCCTTAACACTTTAAACCCCTAAATTGTAATTTCCCATTCCCTTAACAACCATTTACTCACCATTATTACTGGTACTCACCGTTGAATAAGACACTTAGTGATCCTGATATTTATAAACATAATGATTTATTAACAATAATTTTTTTTTTGCTATTTTTTTGCAAAAATTATTAGTTTGGCGATGACATATGACGTCATCGGGTGGGAAAAACCGCAGTATAGGGAAAAAAACCGCAAAGTATTTTTTAATTAATATTTTTTGAAAAACCGTGGTATAGGCTATTCGCGAAGTTCGAACCCGCAAAAATCGAGGGAACACTGTATATTAAAAAAAGAACAGTACATCCCGTGTGCAATAATAAAGGGTCATAACAAGCCCAGCAGCCTGATAAGGCAGAGCTGGTGTTTGACAAGCCAGAAATCAGATTTGACCAAGTGACTGGTCATCCAGGAATCCCTCCAGGGCACAAGAGGCTACCAGCTGATCCGGATACTCAAGGCTACAGAAGCAAAATATTGCAAAACCAACGACCACGCTTTTTAAAATATTTGCTTTAGCCCTGCAGTCATTCAACTACGAAGTTTCTAACAAGGTGAATGACTCACTAAACAGTTTTGGGTTTCAACTTAAAAATGGAAGTAGAGTTATACTTCCTGTTCAAAACACCGAAATTAAAGCAGAGATAGGATAGCTGTGCCCCCCAAAAGGCAAAGTGGGATTCCTTTTTAGAATGGAATGGAATGGAATGGAATAGAATAGAATCCTTTTTTTGGGCAAATGTGTATAAGGGCAGACTAGATGGACCATGAGGTTTTTTCTGCCATCATTCTTCTATGTTTCTATATTTTATACATGTACATGCGCCCACCGATCTCCCAGAGCTGCACGCAAATAGCACCGGTAGTGGCAGTAAGTAGTAAGCCCGCCTGCTTACATTCGTCTCGGCACTAGTGATGGGCGAACCCAACGGTGTTCGGGCTCGGCAAGTTCGGCCGAATTTTACACAAAATTCGGCCGAATCCAAACCAAACTCGAACCTGAACAGGGAATCCCTCCCATGAAGAGATTCCGGGGGCGGAGCTTTTACATCTCCGGCAGGTTGCTAAGGACGCCAAGGTGATCACTTCCTGGATTCCATGGAATCCAGGAAGTGATCACCTTGGCATCCTTAGCAACCTGCCGGTGACGTCAAAGCTCCGCCCCCGGAATCTCTTCGTGGGAGGGATTCCCCAGCTCCTTCAAAGGGAGGTCTTCACGTAAAAATAAACATTGTTATTTTTACGTGAAAGGATGCCGCAGCGGCGCTGCAAGCAAAGGGCGGTCCTTTCACGTAAAAATAAACATGGAATCCAGGAAGTGATCACCTTGGCATCCTTCGCAACCTGCTGCTGACGTCAAAGCTCCGAACGCCGAACACGACTCCGAACTTTGCCCAAAGTTTGGAAAAATTTCAGCTTCGTGTTCGGCATGCCGAAAACCGCAAAATTCAGTATGGACCCGAATTGTGCGAGTTCAGTTCGCCCATCACTACTCGGCACCCACTTAAAGACTGAGCCCTCATCACCTCGAGGTTCGATTACTGCAACGCTCTCTACATGGGTCTACCTTTGAAAAGTGTTCGGAAACTTCAGATCGTGCAGAATGCAGCCGCGAGAGCCATCGTGGGGCTTCCAAGATTCTCCCACGTTTCTTCAACACTCCGTGGCTTGCATTGGCTGCCGATCAGTTTCTGGTCACAATTCAAAGTGTTGGTCATGACCTTTAAAGCCCTACATGGCATTGGACCAGAGTACCTCCGAAACTGCCTGCTACCGCACGAATCCCAGCGACTGATAAGGTCCTACAGAGTTGGCCTTCTCCAGGTCCCGTCGACAAAACAATGTTGTTTGGCGGGCCCCAGGGGAAGAGCCTTCTCTGTGGTGGCCCTGGCCCTCTGGAACCAACTCCCCCCAAAGATTAGAAATGCCCCCACCCTCCCTGCCTTTCGTAAACTACTCAAGACTCATTTATGCCACCAGGCATGGGGGAGTTGAGATAGCTCTTCCCTCTAGGCCATTACAAGTTATGCATGATATGTTTGTGTTTATGTTTGATTTCATAATAAGGGTTTTTAGTTGTTTTTATTATTGGATTGTTACATGTTGTTTTTATCATTGTTGTTAGCCACCCCGAGTCTACGGAGAGGGGCGGCATACAAATCCAATAAATAATAATAATAATAATTATTATTATTATTATTATTATTATTATTATTATTATTATTGTGAGGAAACTGTCTCTCGCCTTGAATTTCCTCCTTCCCAGGGCCAAACTCCCACTGCTTCTGCCAACACCGCCCTGGAGAACTGGTTTCTCATGGCTTTCTCACCCAGGATCTGCCTTTTGGATCTGCCCCAGGTTGTACCTGTGTCTTCTGCGGCCTCATTCAAATTCCCATTGAGTCACTGCAAGCTCCTGGGTGGCCTTCGCAGGCTCCTGGCTCCCCACCCACAACCCACAATCCAACCTGCCATTCTAGGTGTAACTTGACACGTTATACAAAGCATTAAGCTGAATGCTGGAGGAATTCGAGTTTACCATGAACACATATGCATTGGTGGGAAGGCACAAAATTAATTTGGGTCCAGGGCTGTGCAGAGAAGGGTTTCAGGAGCTCAAGACCCCAATCTGGAAATAGCCAGAAAAAGTCATAATAACATAGAAACAGAAACATAGAAGATTGACGGCAGAAAAAGACTTCTTGATCCATCTAGTCTGCCCTTATACTATTTTCTGTTTTTATCTTAGGATGGATCTATGTTTATCCCAGGCATGTTTAAATTCAGTTCCTGTGGATTTATCTACCACGTCTGCTGGAAGTTTGTTCCAAGGATCTACTACTCTTTCAGTAAAATAATATTTTCTCATGTTGCTTTTGATCTTTCCCCCAATTAACTTCAGATTGTGTCCCCTTGTTCTTGTGTTCACTTTCCTATTAAAAACACTTCCCTCTTGGACCTTATTTAACCCTTTAACATATTTAAATGTTTCGATCATGTCCCCCCTTTTCCTTCTGTCCTCCAGACTATACAGATTGAGTTCATTAAGTCTTTCCTGATACGTTTTATGCTTAAGACCTTCCACCATTCTTGTAGCCCGTCTTTGGACCCGTTCAATTTTGTCAATATCTTTTTGTAGGTGAGGTCTCCAGAACTGAACACAGTATTCCAAATGTGGTCTCACCAGCGCTCTATATAGCGGGATCATAATCTCCCTCTTCCTGCTTGTTATACCTCTAGCTATGTAGCCAAGCATCCTACTTGCTTTCCCTACTGCCTGATTGCACTGTTCACCCATTTTGAGACTGTCAGAAATCACTACCCCTAAATCCTTTTCTTCTGAAGTTTTTGCTAATACAGAACTGCCAATACAATACTGAGATTGAGAATTCCTTTTCACTGCTGAGAGGTAAACTATTTGGATGGCTTCATTGTTCCAAGAACGTTCACCCTATTTTATGGGGGGGGGGGAAGGCCCAAACACTAGACATGGCCTATAACAGTGAGAGCAAACCACTTTTGGTTCCTGTGCCAAAAGGGGAGGGGGCATGGGGGTCACACACATGCGTGCTCACATCCATAATTCCATGTGCCCCCTGTGCATGCATGCATGCCACCCCCTCCCCCTGCTCTCAGGATGCAATAGCATGACCATTTCTCACTCTCCCCAGGCCTTTCTAGGAACCTGGGAGGGCAAAAATGGCCTCCCCGCCGCCCGGAGGTCCTCCAGAGGCAGGAAATATTCCATTTGTTGACTTCCAGTTCAAACGGAAGTCCCATTTTTTTTTTTTTGCTCTTCCCAGGCTTCAGATCCTTTCTAGGAACCTGGGGAGGGCAAAAATGGCCTCCCCCCACCCCCCCGGAGGTCCTCCAGAGGCAGGAAACATTCCATTTGTTGACTTCTGGTTCAACCGGAAGTCCCGTTTTTTTGCTCTTCCCAGGTTTCAGAGCCTTTCTAGGAACCTGGAAAAAATGGCCTCCTCCACCCCCCCCGGAGGTCCTCCAGAGGCAGGAAACATTGGTGACTTCTGGTTCAATGGGAAGTCCCATTTGTTTGCTCTCCCCAGGCTTCAGAGCCTTTCTAGGAACCTGGGGAGGGCAAAAATGGCCTTCCCCATCTGCCCTCCAAAGGACCTTCGAAGACCAAAAATGGCGCATTTCAAATTGGGAAACGGGCTATTTCTGGCCTCCGGAGGGCCTCTGGGGAGTGGGGAAGGCCGTTTTCGCCCTCCCCAGGGTCCTAGAAAAGCTGTGGAGCTTGGGAGACAGTAGAAAATGGGCCTTCCTCACCCCCTCTGGAGGCTGAAAACAGAATGTTTCCTGACTCCCAGTGGGCCCAGAAGGCCCAAAAATCAGCTGGCCAAGGAGCACATGCACGCCGGACTTGAGCTCGTGTGTCAACTGATATGGCTTGGTGTGCCAGTTGTGGCCCACGTACCATAGGTTCACCATCACTGGCCTATAACATGGAATAAAATTGCATGGAAATCTCTCAAGCAATGCTGATGGAAAAACGGAACCTTTTTTTTTAAAGTGCTTTGTTATTTCGAGAGGGTATTCATTGAATCTGCAGCAGCAACAACAATGGTTTCTCTCCTAGGAAACATATCTGCAGTAAAGGTCAGAAAAAGCAGCTAGGCAAAGAAAATGAATGGTGAGAAGAAGATAAAATGTTCCCATGCAGGAGGACAACTCTTGAAGACGGAGAAATCAGCTTAGTGATCCTTCCCAATGACAGACAAGCTGTGAAGCCGGTCAGCAATTTAAAAATTGCTCACCAGTGGGAGTTTGCTGGGAAATAACCTCCCCAAGACACTATCACTGTTGCAGCCGATGGCTGTGTTTTTTCAAGAACCTTTGGGATGAAAAGAGGACTTGTGGACCCCCCAAACCAGGGGTGGGCAGCAGGCAGGATGGGGTGGAATGCAGTTCCACTGGCGGAAATGAAGATGTGTGCGCAGCTCCAGCTGATCGGCAGCTGTCAGTTCCTGGATTACTGGTCTTGGTTTGGCTCTCCTTTTTTTCCCTGCTGCTGCTGCGTCTGAACTCCTTGCTTTTTTCCTCTTTCCTCCTTCCTGGCCTCAGACGAGCTTCCCTCTCTCCTGCCCAGCTCCCCTCCAGCCTCACAGGGCCACCTCCTGCCAGAGATGCAAGTAGAAGGCGTGGGTGGAAGCGGCGCTGACAGCATTTATGCTTCTGGCAGCACCCTTTCGCCTAGCTACCCAGCCTGAGGCGGGGAGGCAACCCAAAAAAGAGAGTGCAGGAAACACAAAGCAAATTGTCACCCCAGCGAGTGACACTGCTAAGGTGGTAAGTCAAGGATTTAACAGTTCACTTGAACAATGCTGATCGTTCAAAACACTCCCACCTGGTCACATGGACGGCAAGCCACTCCTACCCAGTCACATGACCATTAAGCCACACCCACAAAACAAGCCACACCCACAGTGTGGCAGTAAACATTTTGGCTGCCCATTACTGCCCCAAACCAACCATTTCCTTCCTCTTCACTTCATTGTGGCACAGTTACTTAAACGCTGACCATGTTGGCAAGTCATTAGGCCTGTGGTGGCGAACCTATGGCATGCGTGCCAGTAGTAGCAAACAGAGCCATCTCTCCAGGCATGCAAGCCAATGACGATTGTTCTTCTGGGTTCTGGTGCCGGGCAGTTGATTTTTTATTTTATTTTATTTATTGATTATTCCAATACACAATGAGGGTTTTAGTGGGTATACACATAGTAAAATACATGATGACGGTTATTATTATTATTTTATTATTTACTAGATTTGTATGCCGCTATACACTCATAGTAAAATATATCTAAGAAAGAATAGAAGAGAAGATATATGAATGGAACCTATCAATGAAAGAATAGAAGAAGAGATATAGGAATAGAAGAAAGGAATAGGAGATATAGGAGAGCAATAGGAGAGGGGACGGAAGGCACTCTAGTGCACTTGTACTCGCCCCTTACTGACCTCTTAGGAATCTGGATAGGTCAACCATGGATAATCTAGGGGTAAAGGGTTGGGGGTTTGGGGGTGACACTATGGAGTCCGGTAATGAGTTCCACGCTTCGACAACTCGGTTACTGAAGTCATATTTTTTACAGTCAAGTTTGGAGCGGCTAATATTAAGTTTAAATCTGTTGTGTGCTCTTGTGTTGTTGCGGTTGAAGCTGAAGTAGTTGCCGACGTTGCAGCATATGATCTTGTGGGCAATACTAAGATCATGTTTAAGGTGTCGTAGTTGTAAGCTTTCAAGACCCAGGATTGATAGTCTACTTACGTAGGGCATTCTGTTTCGAGTGGAGGAGTGAAGGGCTCTTCTGGTGAAATATCTTTGGAC
>NC_091954.1:12873573-12966073 GCF_031021105.1 Erythrolamprus reginae
GTTCCGAGACCGCCCGCGAAAGTCGAATTTCCGCGAAGTAGAGATGCGGAAGTAAATACATTATTTTTGGCTCTGAACAATATCCCAAGCCTTCCCTTAACACTTTAAACCCCTAACTTACAATTTCCCATTCCCTTAGCAACCATTTAGATTATTACTCACCATGTTTATTTATTAAAGTTTATTTTAAAAAATGTTTTTTAAAGGCAGACGAAAGTCTGACAATGACATATGACGTCATCGGGTGGGAAAAACCGTGGTATAGGGGGGGAAACCGCGAAGTATTTTTTAATTAATATTTTTGAAAAACCATGGTATAGACGTTCCGCGAAGTTCGAACCCGCAAAAATTGAGGGAACACTGTATTCAATATATTTACATGCAAACAATTTAAAAAATAGCCAAGAACAAGTGAGCAAAAGTGGAAGCAACAGTAGTTGAAAAACCTGCTTTCCTTGGGGGGGGGGCCTCATTTCAATATTGCATTAAATTTCTCAGTTTGATATCTTAGATGGCTATCTTGCCTCTTGCTGTGTTTGAAGGAGCATGACTTAGTTTGAAGCACACAACTGTTTCTGACTATTGCGAAAGATTTTCCTTCTAATTAACACAAACATGTTAAAGCAATAATACACAAGCCAACCAGGGTTGAGTTTGTTTCCAGACCCTGATGTGACCAAGGGAAAGAAAGTTATCTCTAGAGCAGGGGTCTCCAACCGTGGCAACTTTTAAGACTTGTGGAATTCAAATTAAATAGAAACATAGAAACATAGAAGACTGACGGCAGAAAAAGACCTCATGGTCCATCTAGTCTGCCCTTATACTATTTTCTGTATTTTATTTTACAATGGATCTATGTTTATCCCAGGCATGTTTAAATTCAGTTACTGTGGATTTACCAACCACGTCTGCTGGAAGTTTGTTCCAAGGATCTATTACTCTTTCAGTAAAATAATATTTTCTCATGTTGCCTTTGATCTTTCCCCCAACTAACTTCAGATTGTGTCCCCTTGTTCTTGTGTTCACTTTCCTATTAAAAACACTTCCCTCCTGGACCTTATTTAATCCTTTAACGTATTTAAATGTTTCGATCATGTCCCCCCTTTTCCTTCTGTCCTCCAGATTATACAGATTGAGTTCATTCAGTCTTTTCCTGATACGTTTTATGCTTAAGACCTTCCACCATTCTTGTAGCCCGTCTTTGGACCCGCTCAATTTTGTCAATATCTTTTTGTAGGTGAGGTCTCCAGAACTGAACACAGTACTCCAAATGTGGTCTCACCAGCGCTCTATATAAGGGGATCACAATCTCCCTCTTCCTGCTTGTTATACCTCTAGCTATGCAGCCAAGCATCCTACTTGCTTTTCCTACCGCCCGACCACACTGCTCACCCATTTTGAGACTGTCAGAAATCATTACCCCTAAATCCTTCTCTTCTGAAGTTTTTGCTAACACAGAGCTGCCAATGCAATACTCAGATTGAGGATTCCTTTTCCCCAAGTGCATTATTTTACATTTGGAAACATTGAACTGCAGTTTCCATTGAATAGTATATTTTGGATGTTCAGTAATAGTAAATAGATGGGGAAATTGTACCTCTTTGAGGGGAGGGGAGGCCAGGCACCCTAACCCTAACCCTTGACGTGAGTGGCGTCAAGTTGGCCTCCTTTAAGCCAGTCACATGACCTTTAAGCAGTAATGGGCAGCCAAAATTTTTACTACCACTGTGGGTGTGGCTTATTTTGTGGGATGTGGCTTAAAGGTCATGTGACTGGGTAGGAGTGGCTTGCCAGCCATGTGACCAGGTGGGAGTGGCTTGAACGGTAATCATCGTTCAAGTGAACTGTTAAGTCCTTGACTTACAACCTTACCAGTGTCACTCGTTGGGGTGACAATTTGCTTCGTGTTTCCCACGCTCTCCTTCCTGGATGACCCTCCCGCCTCAGGCTGGGTAGCTAGGCCAACGGGTGCTGCCAGAAGCACAAATGCTGCCAGCGCCGCTTCCACCCACACCTTCTGCTTGCACCTCAGACAGAAGGTGGCTGTGTGAGGCTGGAAGAGAGCCAGGCAGGAGAGAGGGGAGCTCGTCCGAGGCCAGGAAGGAGGAAAGAGGAAAAAAGCAAGGAGCGCAGACACAGCAGCAGGAGGAAAAAGGAGAGCCGAATAGAGACCAGTAATCCAGGAAGTAATCCAGAATATCTCCGGGACCGCCTTCTGCTGCACGAATCCCAGCGACCAGTTAGGTCCCACAGAGTTGGCCTTCTCCAGGTCCCGTCAACTAAACAATGTTGTTTGGTGGGACCCAGGGGAAGAGCCTTCTCTGTGGCGGCCCCGACCCTTTGGAACCAACTCTCCCCCAGATATCAGGGTTGCCCCCACCCTCCTAGCCTTTCGTAAGCTCCTTAAAACCCACCTCTGTCGTCAGGCATGGGGGAATTGATACTTTCCCTCCCCCTAGGCTTATAAAATGTATGCATGGTATGCTAGTATGTATGATTGGTTTCTAAATTGGGGTTTTAAATTAACTTAAATATTAGATTTGTTTACATTGTATTATCATTGCTGTGAGCCGCCCCGAGTCTGCGGAGAGGGGCGGCAAACAAATCTGATTAATAAAATAAATAAATAAATAAATAAATAAATAAATAAATAAATAAATAAATAAATAAATAAATAAATAAATAAATAAATAAATAAAGTGACAGCTGCCGATCAGCTGGAGCTGTGCACCATCTTCATTTCCACCAGTGGAACTAAATTCCACCCCGTCCTGCCTGCTGCCCACCCCTGCCTTTAAGCCACCCCCCCCAGTCACATGATCGTCAAGCCACTCCCATCTGGTCACATGGCCAGCAAGCCACACCCAGAAAATAAGCCAAGCCCACAGTGTGGTAGTAAATAATTCTGCAGCCCTTCACTGCACACCAGGGCCCGATCCTCCTTTCCTCCCTGATCTAAGGCAGAAGGAGGATGCTCAAGGTACAAGGGGGAAATGGAGGATAGCAGGATGGTCCACTTGGAAACAGAGAGCTCCTCAGGGTCCCTGTCGGGGAAAACAAGCTCCACGTTGGAGGGGAAAACGGAAGAAATCCATCCCTGGAACTCCTGACAAAATCATTCTGGTTTTGTGTACCGTGCGTCTTTTTTGCAAATGTGTTTTGCTGTGCATAAAACCAACCGAGGTTTGGGGTGTTTAAATCCTCCTCTCAGCTTTGCATATCTCTAACCAAGCATGAATTGAATACCTCTAGGCCGTTTATAAGAGAGCAAATACAGCATTAGCAAATTTCATGGGGAAAAAGAGCAGGTTCTTAATATACGTTAGGCCACAGCGCCCCCGTGTGGGAAGGGAGCAAAAGTGCTGACATTTTAAAAGCTTGCTCAGGTTTGCTCATTTGCTAAAAGCTACTTTTACGAGGAAAAAACGCATGTACAGTGGTACCTCTACTTACGAACTTAATTTGTTCTGTGACCAGGTTCTTAAGTAGAAAAGTTTGTAAGAAGAAGTCATTTTTCCCATAGGAATTGATGTAAAAGCAAAGAATGTGTGCGATTGGGGAAACCACAGGGAGGGTGGAGGCCCTGTTTCCTCCCAGGAGATTCCTAGAGAGGCCCATGGAGGCTTCTCTCCGCCTTTTCCGGCACTGTTTCCTCCCAGGAGATTCCTAGAGAGGCCCCACGGAGGCTTCTCCCCCCCTTTTCCAGCCCTGTTTACTCTCAGGAGAGAGGCCCCACAGAGGCTTCTCCCTGCCTTTTCCGGCCCTGTTTCCTCCCAGGAGATTCCTAGAAAGGCCCCACGGAGGCTTTTCTGCATTGGTTGCCAATCAGTTTCCGGTCACAATTCAAAGTGTTGGTTATGACCTATAAAAGCCCTTCATGGCATCGGGCCAGAATATCTCAGAGACCGCCTTCTGCCGCACGAATCCCAGTAACCGGTTAGGTCCCACAGAGTTGGCCTTCTCTGGGTCCCGTCGACTAAACAATGTCGTCTGGCAGGACCCAGGGGGAGAGCCTTCTCTGTGGCGGCCCCAACCCTCTGGAACCAGCTCTCCCCGGAGATTAGAATTGCCCCCACCCTCATTGTCTTTCATAAACTCCTTAAAACCCACCTCTGCCACCAGGCATGGGGGACTTGAGACATCTCCCCCGGGCCTATACAGTTTATGCATGGTATGTTTGTGAGTATGTTTTGTTTTTTCATAAGGGGATTTTAGTGACTTTTAATTATTAGATTTGTTATACATTGTCTTATTATTGTTGTGAGCCGGCCCGAGTCTACGGAGAGGGGCGGCATACAAATCTAATAAATAATAAAATAATAATAATAATAATAATAATAATAATAATAATAATAATAATAATAATTTTCCCTGCCTTTTCCAGTTACAGTCTCGGAGGCTCGGGTTTGTAAGTGGAAAATGGTTCTTGAGGTGTGGCAAAAAAATCTTGAACACCCAGTTCTTATCTTGAAATGTTCGTAAGTAGAGGCGTTGCTAAGTAGAGGTACCGCTGTATTTCTAAATCATCTGTCACACAAAACGTATTTATTTCCAAATTATGTTTTATGGAAAACCATGTGCATTTCTCAATTATAGGGCCAGACTATCTTCGGGATCACCTTCTGACGCATAGCTCCTACAGAGTCGGCCTTTTCTGGGTCCCGTCAGCTAAGTAGTGTCAGTTGGCAGGGCTGCAGGGGAAGGCCTTCTCTGTGGTGGCACCGGCTCTCTGGAACCATCTACCTCCTGAGATCCGGACCACTCCCACCCTACTGGCCCTCCAGAAAGCCTTAAAGATGTGGCTCTGCCAGCGGGCCTGGGGCCATTGACCTAATGACATGCTTTAGATCCAGCCCCAAAAGTTATGTACCTGTATGCTTTTTAAAGGGGTTTTAATTGTTATTAAATTGGTTTTTTAGATTTCCTTTTTTCTGTTGTAAGTGGCCCAGAGTCCTTCGGGAGTTGGGTGGCATATAGATTAAATTAAATTTAAATTAAATTAATTAATTAATCAATTAATTTAATTACTAAAAGAAAATTGTGGGTGGTGGTGGTGAAATTGTGAAATTATTGAACAACACCGCCTTAAACACGACCTAAGCCTTAAACATGACCTTAAACATGGACCTAGCCCATAAAATCATCTGCTACAATGACTACTTCAGCTTCAACCACAACAACACACGAGCACACAACAGATACAAACCTAAAGTAAACCGCTCCAAACTCGACTGCAGGAAATACGACTTTAGTAACCGAGTAGTTAATGTGTGGAACGCACTACCGGACTCTGTAGTATCATCACCTAACCCCCAAAACTTTACTCTTAAGACTATCCACTGTTGACCACTCCTGATTCCTAAGAGGTCAGTAAGGGGCGTACATAAGCGCACCAGTGTGCCTTCCATCCCCTGTCCCAATGTTTCTCTCTTACTAGTGTCATGTATGTAAACATTGTTATATCTTTGTGTACTACCAATTCGTACTTGACAGAATAGAATAGAATAGAATAATAAAATAAAATAAATTGTTGTAAATGGACTTAGGATCAAATCAGCAAGGCTTAAATACAGTAGTCCCTCGCTATATCGCGCTTCACCTACTGCGGCTTCACTTCATCGCGGGTTTTCAAGAAATATTAATGAGAAAAATCATTCGCGGATCTTCGCTGGTTCGCGGGTTTCTGAGGAAGTCGATCGGCAGATTTAAACAGCCCGCCGAACTCGATCGGCAGGGTTTTTTTTAAAAAAATAATCTAAAATTGTAAATACTGTATTTAAATACTGTATCTAAAATAAATACTGTGTGGGAAGGGTTTATAAACACTTAAAACAATGAAAACTTACCAAACAATTACAATATAAATACTTAAATAAGTACTATCAGTCGATAAATTCCCCATCGCGGATTTCACCTATCGCGGCCGGGTCTGGAACGTAACACCAGCGATAGGTGAGGGACTACTGTAATAAGACAAGCACATTACAAAATATGCTGGCTATATAATTTGGGAGAGACAGAGTGGTCCAGCATAGTTGGACAAGGTGTAAGGAGATGGGTTCAAGGCCCCCTCAACCACACCGGTCAGTTTCCACCAGATAGGTTCCTTCACACCCAATCTACCTCATAGGTGAGTATGATGGGGAGGAGTGTGTAAGAGCACAACCTGCCTACCCCGCCTGTCGTTCCCGAAGGAAAGCAGGGGTTTCAATGAACCTGGGTGAGGTTTAATTACTCCAACCGCACAGCCACATTTGGGAAGATGCAACAAACATGCCGAGAAATACGTCCCACGTTTCTTAGGCTGCTTCTTCCAAAGGCCATTCCATTGCCTTCCAAGCCCTCCTCCTCAGCCCTGGGATGACTGGGGTCTTTTACCACCACCCTTCCTTGAGAGCTAATAACTCTTCTCGACCCTTCAACATTTTTCCAGGGTGACGCAGTGGTTAGAGTGCAGAATTGCAGGTGACTTCAGCTAACTGCCAGCTGTAGTTGTCTGGGATGTGTGACTGTTTTATATTAAGGGTTTTAACTGTTTTTTAATCATTAGATTTGTACTGAGTTTTGCTGTTGTGAGCCGCTCCTAGTCTCCAGAGAGGGGCGGCATACAAATCTAATAAATAATAATAATAAGAGTGAGTCACTTGTCCAAATTCAAAGTCTCCCAGCATAACTCCGGTGCCCTTTACTGCGGCACCAACCTGGTTTTCTATCCTATTACTTTCAAAGCATGTCACATTCTCCACATTCTCTTAATTCTGATGCAGTTTGCAAGCTTTTCAACAATGGAACACTATCGGGGGCCAATAAGGTCCCACAGAGTTGGCCTTCTCTGGGTCCCGTTGATCAAAATATGTCGTTTGGCGGGCCCCAGGGGATGAACCTTCTCTGTGGCGGCCCCGGCCCTCTGGAATCAACTCCCCCCGGAGATTAGAACGGCCCCCACCCTCCTTGTCTTTCGCAAGTTACTCAAGACCCACCTATATCGCCAGGCATGGGGGAACTAAGACATCTCCCCCAGGCTTTTTATATTTCATGTTTGGTATGTATGTGCTGTATGGTTTTTAATTATTGGGGGTTTTATATATTTTTATTATTAGATTTGCTCCATTGTTATACTGTTTTTATTACTGTTGTGAGCCGCCCCGAGTCTTCGGAGAGGGGCGGCATACAAATCTAATAAATAATAATAATAACAGGAGGAAATAATAATAATAATAATAATAATAATAATAATAATAATAATATCAAATCTCATCACTGGCTCAAGGTTGACTCAGCCTTCCATCCTTCCGAGGTGGCTAAAATGAGGACCCGGATTGTTGGCAGCAGTATGATGGCTCTGTTAAAAAGTGCTATTGCTGACATGTAAGTCGCCCTGAGTCTAAGGAGAAGGTCTAAGGCAGGGGTCCCCAACCACCGGGCCGCGGACCAGTACCGGGCCGCGGGGCATGTTGCACCGGTCCGTGGAGTCAGCAGCTGCCGGCCCTCATGCCGCCACCCCCCTACCTCCAGCGCTTCGCCTCCCGCCGGGCAAGAGGCCTCGGGAGGCAGGTTCTGCCGGCCACAGGACGATGGACGGGACAGAGGGGCGGGAAGGACCAGGAGGCTCAAGCCTCTTTTGGCTTCTGCCGCAGGGCGCTTTTGCGTTTTTGGCTGGGGGGAGGCAGGAGGGCCAGCCTGACCCCCTCTCTCCAGCGCTTAGCTCCCGCTGGGCAAGAGGGCTTGGGAGGCAGGTTCTGCCGGCCACAGGGCGATGGCAGTAAAGAGGGGTGGGGAGGACCAGCACCCCTGTGCTTAATCCCGCCCCCAACCACACCCCTTTCCGCCCCCACCGGGCCATAGAAAAATTGTCTTGCTGAAACTGGTCCCTGGTGGAAAAAATGTTGGGGACCACTGGTCTAAGGAGTTTAAGGAGAAGGGCGGTATAAAAAATTGAAGGAAGGAAGGAAGGAAGGAAGGAAGGAAGGAAGGAAGGAAGGAAGGAAGGAAGGAAGGAAGGAATACTTAAATAAATAAATGAGGACCCAGTTTGTTGAGGGTAACATGCTTACTCTCTGTAAACAGCTTAGAGAGGGCTGTAAAAGCACTATGAAGCGGTGTATAAGTCTAAATGCAATTGGTATTTCCTATTACACGGAGATGTGGAATGTCAAATATCAGATTTCAGCCCAGAGCAACTTTTCTGCCTCCAAGGCTGCTTCCTCAATCCCGCGGGGAAGGGAGGGGGGCGCGCGCTGGAGTTCCCTTAAAGGAAAAACTGGGTCTCCCCTCCAGGTATTTTCCAGCCCTGGGAACCAAGGTTACCTTGACGCACCGGGCGGAGCCGCTTTCCTCCCGGAGAGGCACGCTGAAACAGAAGTTCGCCCTCTTCCGCCCGTGCCAAGCCAGAGCCCGAGAGAGGCGCGGAGGAAGGTAGCTTGTGGAGCACCTGGGGGAAGAAGCGCAGAAGATCGGGGACGGGCGGGGATCCCCCGCTGGCTTGGCCCTGCGACTTCTTCACAGGGGGGGGGGGATCCCCAGAGGATCTCCTCCTTCTCCAGCGTGCCTTTCGCCCTCTGGCCGGCCGTCTGGCTGGGCTCCCGGCCGCCAGCCACGCCGAGTCGTGGCTGCCCGCCGGTTACCGGAGGGCTCTCCGGCTCAAGCTTTCGCCTCGTCCTGCAAGCTGGGCTGCGAGGAGGAAGGGACGATGGGCAGCCCCGGGAAAGCGCCTCCGCCCGGCTTTCCAGGGGCGCAGTGGGCACTGTCGGCCGGGGAGAGCCCAGGCTCGGCCAGCCCTCCTCCCCCCTCCGTAGTTCCCCGGGGCTTCGCCCGCTTAACCGCCGTCGGGACCCGCCGGAAAGACGCCCTCTCGGAGCAAGAGGGGCGCGCGAGGGGCTCCTTTTTCCCGGAGGATTGCGGGGCGCACGGCTCACCTGGTCTGCGCCCGAAGCCATGGCCGCGTGGGAAAGACCCCCGAGGATTGGAGCCGCTGCTACGGACCAACAGGTGGCAGCGGCGACTTCCGAGCGGCCGCGAAGAACCGGCAGAGCCCAGCCGGCTGCCCCGCCCGAAAGCGAGGGGTGTGGCGTGGCGTGGCGTGGCTGGCCCGGCCCGGAAAGTCCTGGCGAGGCCGGCAGCTGGGCGCACGTGGGCAGCCCCTCCGGCCTCGGAAGGAGGGCAGGCCGGGGGAGGGCAACCGGTTGGTCTGGACCAGAGGTGGGCTGCTAGGGTGGAACGGCGACGTGCGCTCGCCCCCCGTGGCTCGGAGTGCTAGCGGAGTCCAGCGCAATTGCGCTACTGCACCTGGGCAGGTAGCGAAATCGCGCGCGGACACGCAGGTGCGTGGGTGGGGTCTTCCAACTTGGCCACTTGAAGATTTGTGGGCTTCACCTTTCGGCGCTTGGTTGGAGAATTCTGAGAGTTGAAGTCCACAAGTCTTCAAGTGGCCGTGGGCGCACCTGCGTGTCCGCGCGCGATTTCGCTACCTGCCCAGGTGCAGTAGCAGAATTGCGCTGGATTCCGCTAGCACTCAGAGCCACGGGAGCGAACGCACGTCACCGTTCCACCTTAGCAGCCCACCTCTGTTGGCACCACGGGGTGTGTGTGTTCCCAATGGAGGCCCTCCTGATGAAAGGGGCGGCGAGGGAAGCCGGTGGACCCCTTGCCCTCCATCGCCCCCTCTCCTGACGGGTCTTAGGCGGACAAAGAACCTTCCTAGAGCTCCGGCCCGTTTTTTACAACCAGTCAGGATTTCCTCGGGTTCAGATGGACCTACCCCCTAAAGTGGGCGACGCGTTTTTGTGGCTCGGGTCTTCAAGGTGGAGCTCGGGTGGGGTCCTCCAACTTGGCCACTTGAAAGACTTGTGGACTTGGCTGGAGAATTCTGAGAGTTGAAGTCCACAAGTCTTCAAGTGGCCAAGTTTGGGGACCCCCTAACTCTACGGGGACGAGGGAGGGTCATGCTTGACTCCGGAGAGGGCGCGACGCCTTTAAAAACGCTGCACCTGCTTTGTTTACGGCACCAAACGCAGGTCGGGTTACCTGCCTAGCTACCAGCGGCAACAAAAGAGCCTCCATTGTGCTGGAGTCCCGCTGTGCCCAGCTGGGCAAATCTAGGCTCCAGAAGCCGAGAATTTGCACCTGGTCTTTCATCGGCCACCTGCACCTGGAATTGGCAATAAAAATGCTTCCCCCATGTATACACGTACTCTCCATTTCTCAGGGCGCCCTCTGATCTGCCCCTTTAAGCAAGAGGGAAGATGGAGCCCCACATCTGCCGGGTTCCCACGTGGGAGGGGCCGCTTTTGCAAAGCAGGGCTTCACTCGTGAAGTCTTGGCCAGCTTCCAAAAGGGAGCCCTTGTTCTTGCTGGTTTATTATTTATTTTATTATTTATTCTTTGTCCAATATACAATACATATGGAAGAGAATAGACATTAAGTTATATATGTGACGATAGAAAGTAAAAAGAGAAGTAGATGGGAGGGAGAGAATATATATGATATAAGAGATAAGGAGAGAATATATATGATATTGGTTGCGCCAATACCCTGTCTGGGAAATCGGGATAAAATTAAAAATCTGCTTCCTGGATGAGAAGAAGAGGCAAACTGGCTGCAGGTCCCACCCCCCACCCCCAGAGGAAAGGGTCACAGCAGCCAAGAAAGAGTGTGTGAGCTCTTCCTGTGCTTTCAGTGCCCAGGTATGCAACAGAGATTCTGGCTGTTTTTGTCTAATCCAGAGGTCTTCCAACTTGGCAACTTTAGGACTTGTGCTGGCTGGAGAATTCTGGGAGTTGGAAGCGCATAAGTCTTAAAAGTTGGTCTAAAATCCCAAAGCAAAGAAGCTGGGATGGAAGGCTTGATAATAATAATAATAATAATAATAATAATAATAATAATAATAATAATAATAATAACAACAACAACAACAACAACAACAACAACCACTACAATAATAATAATAATAATAATAATAATAATAATAATAATAATAATTTATTAGATTTTCATGCCACCCCTCTCCAAAGACTCGAGGCGGCTCACAACAGCAATAAAACAGTACAATGCAAATCTAATAGTTAAAACTATGACTGAAAACCCGCTATCTTAAAAAACAATCAACACTATACAATCACAACCACACATAACTCTTAATGGTCAGAGAAGAGGATACATTAATTGTCCCATGCCGGGGCCACCATAGAAAAGGCTCTTTCCCTAGGTCCCGCCAGACGACGTTGTTTAGTCGACGGGACCCAGAGAAGGCCAACTCTGTGGGACCTAATTGGCCACTGGGATTTTTGCAGCAGAAGGCGGTCCCGAAGGTATACTGGTCCGATGCCATGTAGGGCCTTATAGGTCATCACCAACACTAATAATAATAATAATAATAATAATAATAATAATAATAATAATAATAATAATAATAATAATACAGGGTTGGAAAGGACCTTGGAGGTCTTCTAGTCCAACTCAGGCAAGAAACCCTACACTACTTCAGACAGATGGTTATCCAACATCTTCTTAAAAACTTCCAGTGTTGGAGCATTCACAGCTTCTGGAGACAAGTTGTTCCACTGATTAATTGTTCTAACCGTCAGAAAATTAGTTCTAAGTCCTTGTTCAGCTTCCACCCATTGCTTCTTGTTCTACCCTCAGGTGCTTTGGAGAATAGGTTGACTCCTTCTTCTGAGATATTGGAAGACTGCTATCATGTCTCTCCTGGTCCTTCTATTCATTAAACTCGACATGCCCAGTTCCTGCAACCATTGTTCATGTGTTTTAGCCTCCAGTCCCTTAATCATCTTTGTCGCTCTTCTCTGCACTTTTTCTAGAGTCGCAACATCCTTTTTGCATCGTGGTGACCAAAACTGAATGCAGTATTCCAAGCATGGCCTTATAAAGTGGTATTAACACTTCACGTGATCTTGATTCTATCTCTCTGTTAATGCAGCCTTGAACTGTCTTGGCTTTTTTGGCAGCTGCTGCACACGGCTGGCTCCTATTTAAATGGTTGTCCACTAGGACTCCAAGATCCCTCTCACAGATACTACTGTTGAGCTATGTACCACATATACTATATCTCTGCGTTTCGTTTTTCTTGCCTAAACACAGAACCTGAAGTCCTTCCTTATCCTGCGATTAATCTTCAGCAGCCTCCAAAAGCCCCTTCGGTTTATTTACAAACAAATAAACAGGCCCGCCACAACACAACCCGCCGCTCGAAACAGAATACCCTGCAAGACTAGACTTTCAATCCTGGGCCTAGAAAGCCTAGAACTAAGACGCCTTAAACAAGATCTAAGTATTGCCTACAAGATCATATGCTGCAACGTCCTGCCTGTCGGCGACTACTTCAGCTTCAACCACAACAACACAAGAGCACACAACGGATTTAAACTTAATATTAACCGCTCCAAACTTGACTGTACAAAATATGACTTCAGTAACCGAGTTGTCGAAGCGTGGAACTCATTACCGGACTCCATAGTGTCATCCCCAAACCCCCAATACTTTACCCTTAGATTATCTACGGTTGACCTATCCAGATTCCTAAGAGGTCAGTAAGGGGCGAGTCCAAGTGCACTAGAGTGCCTTCCGTCTCCTGTGCCATTGCTCTCCTATATCTCCTATAGCTTTCTTCTGTTCCTATATCTCTTATTCTATTCTTTCATTGATATATTCTATTACTATATCTTCTTTTCTATTCTTTCATAGATATATTTTACTATGAGTATCTCCTCTATAACCTTCATCATGTATTTTACTATGTATATATACATAGATCTATCCTAGTCTCCCTTAATTTTCAAATTCAGCAAAAAACATGTGATGTATGTATGTATGTATGTATGTATGTATGTATGTATGTATGTATGTATGTATGTATCAAATGTTTTTAGCTGAAATTTTAAAATTAAGGGAGACTAGGATGGTACCATTTCGGCCTTGTTCTGGCCTCATCAGCTAGCCACACCCTTCCTTACTGGAATTCGATCCGGCAGCCTTTGCCTTGTAAGGCAGAGAGTTAGCAGTTGAGCCACCAGACCTTGATCCCTCCAGCTCTCTATTCTATATATATATAGAATATATATACTGTATATATATATATATATATTCGTAGATTTTCACGGGTACAGGTATGACGGTCTTAGTATATTCGGGTTTCTTACCGTGTAGGATTTAGAAATTTCTGGCGACGTTTCAATGAGGTCCCACTCGTCATCTTCAGGCTGGTGCTTCTGTCACCAGTATTTATAGAAGGAAGGCAGCTCAGGTCTCGCTGTGTTCGCCCTAGAACAAGGACAGAAGCACCAGCCTGAAGATGACGAGTGGGACCTCGTCAAAACGTCGCCAGAAATTTCTAAATCCTACAAGGGAAGAAACCCGAATATACCAAGACCGTCCTATATATATATATACCTACTAAAACTCTCATTGTGTATTGGACAAAATAAATAAATAAAATAAATAAATAAACACTATGCCAAGAACTGAGGATTCAGGCAAACGACTTGGAGACTCCTTGGAGCAGGACGCTGCCGGCTGAACCAGGCACGCACGACTTCCTCAGTGTGAGGCAGAATGGAAATGCAGGCCTGAGGGGAAAAGGCTGATGAAAGGCTTTGGCCCAGCCTGTAATTGGCAGCCCGGAAGGACAGATATTTGACTTTGAAAGTGTCCCGGGGGAATTCTCACAGCCTCGCTTGCTAAATGTCCCTCCCACTCACCTGGGGCAGACTGCTGTGGTCAGCAGCTGTCCCACGTCCCCAAGGAGAGATGCTACTGGGTGAAGCCAATGGTCCCCCCCAGCCAGGTACAAGGCCCAGTTCAAGACCCAGCGATGGCACCAGCATTTCTAATATTAGGCTAATCTGCAATTTCGTAAGCTCCTTAAAACCCACCTCTGTGGTCAGGCTTGGGGGAACTGAACTACCCTTTCCCCCTTAGGCCTATACAATTTATGCACGGTATGTTTGTGTGTATGTTTGGTTTTAATAAGGGTTTTTTAATTGTTTTAAACATTTTTTTTATATAACAAGGGTTTTTAGTTCTTTTATTAAATTGGATTGTTACATGTTGTTCTTTATCATTGTTGTTAGCCGCCCCGAGTCTGCGGAGAGGGGCGGCATACAAATCCAATAAATAAATAAATAAATTAGATTTGTTACATGCTGTCTATTACTGTTGTTAGCTGCCCCGAGTCTACGGAGAGGGGCGGCATACAAATCTAATAAATAAATAAATAAATAAATTTGCTTTACTACAGATTGTAGATGTGACGTCCTCACAAGCACACACAAACACACTGCCTGGCCACGAATCCCAGGGTCGTGGTCTCCTCATTACCGGACTCTGTAGTATCATCCCCTAACCCCCAACATTTTACCCTTAAACTATCCACGGTTGACCTATCCAGATTCCTAAGAGGTCAGTAAGGGGCGTACATAAGCGTGCTAGAGTGCCTTCCGTCCCCTGTCCTATAGACTCTCCTATATCTTGTATTTCTTCTCTGCTATATCCTCTAGAACCTTCATTGTGTATTATTGTGTACAGTGTTCCCTCGATTTTCGCGGGGGATGCGTTCCGAGACTGCCCGCGAAAGTCAAATTTCCGCGAAGTAGAGATGCGGAAGTAAAAACACCATTTTTGGCTATGGACAGTATCACAAGCCATCCCTTAACACTTTAAACCCCTAAATTACCATTTCCCATTCCCTTAACAACCATTTACTCACCATTATTACTGGTACTCACCATTGAATAAGACACTTAGCGATCCTGATATTTATAAACATAATTATTTATTAACAATAATTATTTTTTTGTTATTTATTTGCAAAAATTATTAGTTTGGCGATGACGAATGATGTCATCGGGTGGGAAAAACCGTGGTATAGGGGGGGGAAACTGCAAAGTATTTTTTAATTCATATTTTTTGAAAAACCGTGGTATAGGCTATCCGCGAAGTTCGAACCCGCGAAAATCGAGGGAAGACTGTATTGGACAAAACAAATAAATGAATGAGTACTTCTAATCTTGATCTGTTATGTGTTTGACAGATGAGCTTTACAGAACCGAAGTTTATTCCAACGGCACCTGAAGCCAAACCTGCTGGAAAGATACTCCAGCCACAGAGGCAGCTCTTTCCCAACTGCTCTCGGTTTGCGCAAGGGAGAAACCACCCATTGGGCTCTCCCTTCCAAGCCTATCTGCTGCGTCGCCTTTGTAGGTGCCTCTCCCTGTCCTGGGCATGCAAAAACACAGGAACAGGTGGAGGTGGAAGGGCTTCCCTCTTCAGAGAGGTGGATAAAAGGAGCGGGTGGAAGACACGTTGGTTTTTTTCCCCCTTCCGCCTTGTATCTCTCAGGCAGGGGTGTCAAACTTGATTTCATTGAGGGACGCATCAAAGTTGTGGTTGGCCTCGTGGGGCCTGGGAGCAGTGTTCCCTCTAATTTTTTTTTGGGGGGTGGTGGAAAAGTATAGTGTCTGAGCGGCAGTCCTTTCGGGACTGGGCGGCACATAAACAAACAAACAAACAAAAAACCCACCCTGTTTTGCCTCAGAGAATTTCAAAATAAAATACAGTGATCCCCCGATTATCGCGAGGGTTCCGTTCCAAGACCCCTCGCAATAATCGATAACTCGCGATGTAGCGGCACGGAAGTAAAAACACCATCTGCGCATGCGCGCCCCTTTTTCCATGGCCGCACATGCGCAGATGGTGGAGTTTGCGTGTGGGCGGCGGGGAAGACCCCTTCGGCCGCCCAACAGCTGATCTGCTCCACAGCGCGGCGGCAGCGAGGAGCCGAAGATGGGGTTTCCCCGTTGCCCAGGCAACGGGGAAACCCCATCTTCGGCTCCTTGCTGCTACTGCGCTGCCGAGCAGATCAGCTGGTGGGCAGCCGAAGGAACCTTCCCTGGGTGCCGCCCGCCGCTCGAGAGCAAGAGGGGGAGAGATAGAGAAAGAGAGAGAAGGAAAGAAAGAGATGAGAGAGGGAGGAAGAGAGTGTGAGAGAGGAAGAAGCAAGATAGAGAAAGAGAGAGAGAAAGAAAGATGAGAAAGGAAGGGAGTGACGTCATCGGGTGGAAAAATCGCGATATAGCGATTCGCAATGATCGGGATCGCGAAACTCGGGGGATCACTGTACTATACTGTGTGTCTATAACAGTGAGCTCATAATAGGGCAACTCTATCAATATCAAAATGCCACTTAAATAGTTAAGCTAGTTTCAAACTAGATTTTGATTTTCTTTCTCTCTTCCTTACTCCCATTCTTTTTCTTTCTCTTTTCCTTCCTCTCTTTTTTCTATCTGTTTCTCTCTCTTCCTCTCTCTCTCCTTCCCTCTCACTCTTTCCCTCTCGGCTTCTGGGCAGGTTTGGAAAACTCTGAGTTGATGATGATTTTTAAGTGAGCGATTGCTCACTGCTCAGCTTAGAGGGAACTATGGCCTGTGGTTGAAAGTAGCCAGGGCGGGTGTGGCCTGCTCAATGTCATTGTGGAGGCCTGAGCGCTCGGCCAGTGAAAACGGGTTCGCGAGTTCCTTTTTCGGCTGTGATGGCCTCCTGCAACCCCATGCCAGTGAAAATGAAGCAGAAATTAGCAAACTCACCTTAGAATTACGAAATGAGCAAAGGAGAGAAATCTATATTATACGGGAGAAACTGCACGTATGGCTTGAAAAGAGAAAAAGAAAATTATAAGCTTAAAAACTACAAAACTGTAATGAGAGATCTCCTAAAAAGATTGTAATGGAGATTGTATAATTACGATATTAAGAGAAAAGGAAATATATTTATTTAGATACAAGCAACGTGTATATGGATATAAATAACTACAATTATATACTGATGTCAAAGAAGCAAATATTAGTGATAAAAAATTAACAATAAGAAATTAAAGAAATTAAAGAAACAGTAAGAAATTAAAATTAACAATATTGTATTGTTACATAGAAACATAGAAACATAGAAGTCTTTCGGCAGAAAAAGATCTCATGGTCCATCTAGTCTGCCCTTATACTATTTTCTGTATTTTATCTTAGGATGGATACATGTTTATCCCAGGCATGTTTAAATTCAGTTGCTGTGGATTTATCTACCACGTCTGCTGGAAGTTTGTTCCAAGGATCTACTACTCTTTCAGTAAAATAATATTTTCTCACGTTGCTTTTGGTCTTTCCCTCAACTAACTTCAGATTGTGTCCCCTTGTTCTTGTGTTCACTTGCCTATTAAAAACACTTCCCTCCTGGACCTTATTTAACCCTTTAACATATTTAAATGTTTCGATCATGTCCCCCCTTTTCCTTCTGTCCTCCAGACTATACAGATTGAGTTCATGAAGTCTTTCCTGATACGTTTTATGCTTAAGACCTTCCACCATTCTTGTAGCCCGTCTTTGGACCCATTCAATTTTGTCAATATCTTTTTGTAGGTGAAGTCTCCAGAACTGAACACAGTACTCCAAATGTGGTCTCACCAGCGCTCTATATAAGGGGATCACAATCTCCCTCTTCCTGCTTGTTATACCTCTAGCTATGCAGCCAAGCATTCTACTTGCTTTTCCTACCATATACTGATGTCAAAGAAGCAAATACTAGTGATAAGAAATTAACAATGCTAGATATTGTACTGTTTGTTTGTTTGTTTTCCTTTCTCTTTATTATTTTATTTTTTTGCCTTTTGTTATATGTATTTATCTAATTGTTTATGGTTTCAAAACTCCAAATAAAAATTAAAAAAAGAAAAAAAGGAAAAGAGAATTAAGCTCTGCACGCAGCCCTCCCGAGCTCCATTTTCACTCACAGAGAATTGCAGGAGGCCGTGGCAGCTGAAAACAGAGCAGTAATGGGCCATAGCTGGTACAACTGGGATCGCCAATTAGTTAATAAAAATGGCGATGCGTGTGCAGCTGCACACCCCTGATGTGCCCCCGCACAAGAGTTGGCTGCTGCGCATGTGCAGCAAATGAAATATCATGCAAGGATACTGGCACACACAAGATTTTTGTAATTTTTGGACTTTTTTTTTGCTTCTGCGCATGCGCAGCAGCCAAATCTCACGGAGGGGGGGATGTTTGGGGCCCGCAGTTGCGCACATATTTCTGTTTTTACTAACTAATCGGCTATGCCAAAATCTCTTATTATAAAATGGTTTTTTTATTAAATATATACTTAAAAAAAACACAACAAAAACAAGACAATCATATGTATCATATTAAAACAGAGAGAGAAGAAAAGAAAGAAGATATAGTGAAAGTCGCAAGAAAGAAAGAATGAAAGAAAGAAAGAAAAAGGAAGGAAGGAAGGATGGAAAGAAAGAAAAAAATAAAGAAAGAAAGAAAGAAAGAAAGAAAGAAAAAAGGAAAGAAAGAAAGAAAAAAGGAAGGAAAGAAAAAAAGAAAGAAAGAAAAAAGGAAGGAAGGAAAGAAAGAAAGAAAGAAAGAAAAAAGGAAGGAAAGAAAAAAGAAAGAAAGAAAAAAGGAAGGAAGGAAGGAAGGAAAGAAAGAAAGAAAGAAAGAAAGAAAGAAAGAAAGAAAGAAAGAAAGAAAGGGGTTATAGAAAGGAGAGGGGGAGAAGGCAATTCAGCAATATACGACCTCTGATTTAAATGTGTAGTTGGAATAAGTTTCCCTTCGCTTTTATTTGCTCGTAGTGTAGTATTAATTACTGTATTTTTAATCAATATAAGTAATGCTTATCTAATGAGTATGTTCTTGTCTAATTGCCAAAATCTCATGCATGTGAGTGTCTTCACCCAAGATTTCACTTCTGTGTACATGTGCAGAAGCCAAATCTCACACCAGGGGCATGTGCCTGCACCAGACACCTGCCCCTCAGTGCTCAGGAGCCTGTTTTCCCCAGAAGAAGCACCGTGGGCTGGTCCTTCACTGTTTCCAGGGTGGCCCCACGGGCGAGATCTAAGTACCCCCGTGGTCCAAATCTGACTCCCGGGCCTTGAGGTGGCCTTTATTTTTATAGACAAACATACAATACATAATTAATCCATCAGTGCATCAGCTGTGTGCATCTTTTTTGTCTTCTCCACACACTCTAATTATTTCTTCGGAGAGGGGCGGCATACAAATCTAATAAAGTATTATTAATATTATTAGTGGGTCTTCTCCGGGTCCCGTCAACTAAACAATGCAGCTTGGCGGGACCCAGGGGAAGAGCCTTCTCTGTGGCGGCCCCGGCCCTCTGGAACCAACTCCCCCAAACGATTAGAATTGCCCCCACCCTCCTTGCCTTTCGTAAGCTCCTTAAAACCCACCTCTGCCACCAGGCATGGGGGAATTAAGACTTCTTCTCCCCCTAGGCCGTTACAATTGTATGCATGGTATGTTTGTATGTATGTTCGGTTTTATATATTAAGGGGTTTTAATTTGCTTTTAGTATTGGATTATTATTGTATATTGTCTATGATTGCTGTTAGCCACCCCGAGCCTTCGGAGAGGGGCGGCATATAAATCCAATAAACAAACAAATAAATAATAATAATAATAATAATAATAATTATTATTATTATTATTATTATTATTATTATTATTATTATTATCATCATCATTTTCATATCCTAATATTTATCATTTCATTTATTATAACATTTACCCCCTTTTCCCTACAATATTACTCCATACCCATGAAGGTGAACCTATGTCACGTGTACTACAGGTGGCACACAGAGACATATTTGAGGGCGCATGAGGCATTGTCCTATGTCAGCTCCAGCACACATGTGTACACTGGCCAGCTAATTTTCGGCCTTCCAGAGAGCAAGAGAGGCCATTTTTGCCCTCCCCAGGCTTCCTGAAGCCTGGGGAGGACGAAAATGGCACAACAGGCCTACCAGAAATCCGGAGGCTTCAGTGAGGCCTGCACACATGTGCAGGGGAGTGGCAGTGCTGGTGTGTGGGTGTTGTGCATGCATGCACAGGGAGCATTGCATCATGGGTGTGGAGATGCTTTCGTGTGCTACTGCGCGTGGCTTTTTGGTACTGGAGCGCACGGCCTTTTGGTTCCAGAGCAAAAAAAAGGTTCGCCATCACTGCTCTATACAAAGCTCTTCTCCAATTAATCATAAAATTGCCCCCATATCTGAAAATATTTGATTCCTCTTTCTCTTTAAGTATCAAGGTCAATCTATTCATTTCTTCACTATCCAATATTCTCTTAATTATTTCTTCCTCCGTGTTGTGGTTGGCTCTGGGACAGCTCCTGCTCCGAGGACTGTGGATGTTGGTTTGGGAGAATCCTCAAGTTCTCAGAGACTGGTTTTACTGCCAACAGCTTCCGACAGTGAAGATTATGTGTCAAGGGCTGACTCTGGGAGTGAAGCAGGATCGGACGGTGAGGTAGTTGCAGGCAGCCCATTAGCTAATGACCCCGTTAGTGAGTCATCATCATCAGACTCAAATGAAGATAGATTAATAGATGCTCGCAGGCGCAGGTGTATGATGAGAAGGGAACAACTGCACAAGTATTATAGACGATAAGGGAGAACACCTCTGGCTGGGGCAATTAGGCTAATGGGGCTGCTGAGAACGTGCAGCATCACTGAGAACGTGCGTGGGAGTTTATCTGTTTGGAGAAGGATGAGTGTTGTTTGATTTGGACTGTTGCAGGACTTACAAAGACTTTTTGGATATTTCACAGTTAAGTCCATTTTGTGGACTCTTGAAGCGGGTGGCTGTGATGCTTTCACAGCTGCCTTTATCTGCTCTGTGTTGTTTTTGCTTTTAGCAGGATTCCAGGCTTGTGGTTTGTGGGAGAGCACTTTGGCTTTTTAAAGTGTGTGAGTACACTACTTTTGTTTTGATAAACCAACTTTTTGTTTATGTTACAACAGCGTGTGTGTTTGCATTTACCTTTCTGACTTAATTGGGACTCGTAACGTGAAGCCCGGCATAACACTCCATATGGATTTTCTCTGCTTTCTATCTTTGTGCAAATACTATCCTTGCTGCTGTTATCATATGTATACAGGGCCGCTGATAGGGCGGTACTACTGGTAGTGGCATCAGGGGCCCGGCCAAATTGACAAATAAGGGGGGCCCGGATGGTTTTGCCGGCCCCCTGGCGCCTGCAGTAATTTGTGCCCAAAGGGAGCAGCGCCGACGCCAAGCTCCAGCTCCTCGCTCGTGCAGGCAAAGTACCGGCCCTCTCTTGGAGCACGCGGCAAAGGTAGGAGCCCCTTCGGGGTGGCGGCATTGGGGAACGAGGCTTGGGCGGCTAGGGCATTCCCTGTAGCTGTAGGCTGCGCACGTCTTAGCCAGCGCACCCCAAAACGCCCCCCCCAGCCCCGCACACCCTTTTCCAAGGGCGCGCACACTGCGGCCCCCCCCCAGCCCCCCCGCTCCTCTAGCCCCCTCGCGCCCCTGGCTACTCGCCGCTGCCCCCCGCATGCCCGCGGCCCGCCCACCCAGCCGATCCACCTCTCTTTCTCCTCCGCCGGCCAAGGTTTTTCTTGCAGAAAAAAAAAGAAAGAAAACCTTTGCCGGCTTTTTTTTTTCTTAATTTCAATGTTCCGGGCAGGCGGGCAGGGACATTGAAAATCACTTTCGCCAGCGTCCGGAGAACGAGAGAGAGTGAGAGCGACAGAGCAAGATAGAGAGAAAGTGAGAAAGAGAGAGAGAGAGAAAGAGGGGGGAGAGAAAGAGGTAGCAAGAGAGAGAGAACGAGAGAGAGAGAGAGTGAGAGAAAGAAAACAAGAGAGAGAAAGTGAGAAAAAGAGAGAGAGAGCAAGAGGGGGAGAGATAGAGAAAGAGGGGGAAGAGAGAGAAAGAGAAAGAAAGAAAGAAAAAGAGAGAGAAATGAGAGAGGAAGGAAGAGAGTGAGAGAGAGTAAGAAAGCAAGATAGAGAAAGAGGAAGGAAGAGAGAGAGAGTAAGAAAGCAAGATAGAGAAAGAGAAAGAGAGAAAGAAAGAAAGAAAGAGATGAGAGAGGAAGGAAGAGAGTGAGAGAGGGCTGTGTTTGACCTCAGAGGGCCGGGGGAGGGCTTGCCCAGGGTGTGTGGCCATGGTGGGCATGGCACGGGATTTGGGGGCAGTAGTTTTAAAATGGTGGGGGGGGCAGACACTTAGGCTGTATGTGGCCCCAAAATTCCTGATGGTGGCCCTGTATGTATAAACAAACATATATTTTCCTTACTAAATTTCTCTGGTAAGTTATCCAATAGGAACAGTTCCGGTTTTAAATCTATAGGTTGCTGTGTCATTTCTTTTAACCATGTTTTAATTTTCATCCAATAATTTCTTGCTTCTGGGCACCTCCACCACATATAATAATACCATCCAGGCAATGGATGACATTTCCAACATTTTTCAGATTTGTCTTTAAACGTTTTTGTGAGTTTTTCAGGTGACATGTGCCATCTATAAAACACTTTATATTGATTTTCCTTATATGCTGTGGACATGGTTAATTTGTACTTCCTTTCCCATAACTGCTGCCGTTTATCTAACTCAATTGAATGACCAAAATGTTTTGCCCTAGTTATCATTGTTTCTTTTACCCGTTCTTCTGTTAGTTCAAAACTGAGTAGATAATTATATGTTTTCTTAATTATGTGTTTGTCTGTTCCTGGGAGTATCTCATCCAGTTCTGTCATTTCTAAATAAAAAATATATAGCTTTAACATTTTTTTCATATCTTCTTGGTATTTGGGGAAAAGGAATCCTCAATCTGAGTATTGCATTGGCAGTTCTGTGTTAGCAAAAACTTCAGAAGAGAAGGATTTAGGAGTAGTGATTTCTGACAGTCTCAAAATGGGTGAGCAGTGCGGTCGGGCAGTAGGAAAAGCAAGTAGGATGCTTGGCTGCATAGCTAGAGGTATAACAAGCAGGAAGAAGGAGATTGTGATCCCCTTATATAGAGCGCTGGTGAGACCACATTTGGAATACTGTGGTTCAGTTCTGGAGACCTCACCTACAAAAAGATATTGACAAAATTGAACGGGTCCAAAGACGGGCTACAAGAATGGTGGAAGGTCTTGAGCATAAAACGTATCAGGAAAGACTTAATGAACTCAATCTGTATAGTCTGGAGGACAGAAGGAAAAGGGGGGACATGATCGGAACATTTAAATATGTTAAAGGGTTAAATAAGGTCCAGGAGGGAAGTGTTTTTAGTAGGGAAGTGAACACAAGAACAAGGGGACACAATCTGAAGTTAGTTGGGGGAAAGATCAAAAGCAACGTGAGAAAATATTATTTCACTGAAAGAGTAGTAGATCCTTGGAACAAACTTCCAGCAGACGTGGTTGGTAAATCCACAGTAACTGAATTTAAACATGCCTGGGATAAACATATATCCATGGTAAGATGAAATACAGTGGTACCTTGAGATACGAGTTTAATTCGTTCCGGACCTGGGCTCTTAAGTCGAGCAGCTCTTATCTCGAACGACTTTTCCCCATAGGAATTAATGTAAATAATTTTAATTGGTTCCAGCCCTCAAAAAACTCACAAAGTTAGTCTAAATTATGCAGAAAGACATGTTTTTAATGAAGAAATGTACATGTACATATAAATGAATAATGAAGTTTCTTTCACTTAACTTGTAAACTTTCTTAAACTTTTAAATTTACATATGTTCAACTTCTCTGCCACCCAATCCTGTAGGACAGAGGTCCCCAACCCTTTTTGCACCAGGGACCGGCTTTAAGCGATCAAGAGAGGAATGGGTGAATGAATGGACGGAGGGTGGGAAGGAAGGAAGGAAAGAGGGAAGGGACAGAAACAGAGGAAGGAAGCAAGGAAACTTATGAAAGGGGAGAGTAAAAGAGGAATGAGTGAAGGGAGGGAGGGAGGGAAGAAGGTGGGAAGGAGAAAGAAAAGAAGAAATAGAGGAAGGGAAGGTAAAAGAGAGAAAGAAAAAGAGCAAGAAAGAAAGCTGCAAGCACCCCCCCGAGCCCCCCAGGCTGGCTGCAACCTTTTAAAACATGCGCGCCGCTTCGCAGCTGTCTCCTGAAGCCGAACGCGGAAGTTAGCGTTTGGCTTCAGGAGACAGCTCCTTGGCGCTTGTATCTCGAATTTGGGCTTGTAAGTAGAACAAAAATATCTCTCCCCTCCCAGCTCTTATCTCGAGTTGCTCTTAAGTAGAGCAGCTCTTATGTCGGGGTTCCACTGTACAGGAAATAGTATAAGGGCAGACTAGATGGACCATGAGGTCTTTTTCTGTCGTCAGTCTTCTATGTTTCTATGTTTCTATTTGCATAAGAGTATACCAGTCTAAATCAATCCCCTGTTCTTTTATTTTTTGTTTCCCTTTCAGTCTCCCCTTGTCCCTGGGTCTTGGGTTTGACACCCATGCTCTAGGCACTCAAATGTGGAAATTTGCCACATAAGTTCTCTTGGCTCCTAGGTGCTCACTAAGAAAGGATTTTTCAAAATGATAATTGGAGCATTAGCTCCGATGTTAAGGAGTTCTACTCCCCACCTGGAAATAAATCTGTTCCAAATATGCAAAACGCAAGCTTACAAAAACATTTGTCAGACCAATCCTAGAATACAGCTCACCTGTATGGAACCCACATTGCATATCTGACAAAAACACAATTGAGAGAATCCAGAAATATTTCACAAGAAGAGTCCTCCGCTCCTCTTCTCACAACAAAATACCTGACTCCGCCAGACTTGAAATTCTTGGTTTAGACAACTTACAACTCCGTCGTCTCCGTTCCGACTTAATTATAGTTCATAAAATTATATACCAAAATGTCCTTCCTGTTAACGACTACTTCACCTTCAACTGCAACAACACACGAGCACGAAATCTATTTAAACTAAATGTCAACCGCTCCAAACTGGACTGCCAAAAATACAACTTCAGCAACAGAGTAATCAACGCCTGGAATGCACTACCTGATTCTGTGGTTTCTCCTCCTAACCCCAAAACCTTTAACCTTAGACGATCTACAATTGACCTCTCCCCTTTTCTAAGAGGTCTGTAAGGGGCGTGCATAAGCGCACCACTGTGCCTCCCATCCCTATTCTATTGTCTTCTTCTTTTGTTATTTTTTATCATTACTTATCTAATGTTTTATTACCACCCTATAATTGTTTGACTAAATAAATAAATAAATAAAATAAAAAGTAGAGGAGTTTCAGTTTTACTTTCACAGCTACAGAATAGTTGAGGGAGAGAGGGGGAGAGGAGAGGCTGATCGTAACTACTTGTTAATTTTCAAGCCGTTAAGTGTCGATTTATGATTTATGATTTTTCAAGCCGTTAAGTGTCGATTTTTGTAGTGGAGCATGAGTATCCAGGTAATATGTTATAAGTGAAGTCTCTCAAGACATCAGCACCCCAAGGGGAATTGGGAATCTAGGATGAGGGAATCTGCTTTCTTTCTTTCTTTCTTTCTTTCTTTCTTTCTTTCTTTCTTCCTTCCTTCCTTCCTTCCTTCCTTCCTTCTTTCTTTCCTTCCTTCCTTTCTCTTTCTCTTTCTTTCTTTATATATATATATGTAGGCCACCCCTCTCCGGAGACTCGAAGCGGCTCACAACAACAAAACAGTATAAATCCAATGGTTAAAACAATTTAAAACCCTTAATATAAAAAACAATCATACATCTCATACAAACCATACATAAAGCGGAAACGGCCCAGGGGAATCAATTCCCCCATGCCTGGCGACAGAGGTGGGTTTTAAGGAGTTTCCGAAAGGCAAGGAGGGTGAGGGCAATCTTAATCTCCGGGGGGAGTTGATTCCAGAGGGTCGGGGCCACCACAGAGAAGGCTCTTCCTCTGGGTCCCGCCAGCCGACATTGTTTCGTCGACGGGACCCGGAGAAGGCCAACTCTGTGGGACCCAACCGGTCGCTGGGATTCGTGCGGCAGAAGACAGTCCAGGAGATATTCTGGTCCGATGCCATGAAGGTCTTCATAGGTCATAACCAACACTTTGAATTGTGACCGGAAACTGATCAGCAACCAATGCAGACTGCGGAGTGTTGGTGTAACATGGGCATACCTGGGGAAGCCTATGACTGCTCTCTCAGCTGCATTCTGCACGATCTGAAGTTTCCGAACACTCTTCAAAGGTAGCCCCATGTAGAGAGCATCACAGTAGTTGAACCTCGAGGTGATGAGGGCATGAGTGACTGTGAGCAGTGACTCCCGGTCCAGGTAGGGCCGCAACTGATGCACCAGGCGAACCTGGGCAAACGCCCCCCCCCTCGCCACAGCTGAAAGATGGTTCGCTAATTTAAGCTGGCATAACCCCTTCCTTCGTTGGGGGTTATGCTCTCCCAAAACAGATGTTTGTCCATATCCAGGTGACAGCCCACACCCTCATCAACTGAACATGCTGGATTTCACAGCTTTTCTGGTTTCGCCACCCAGCACAAGGACTTTTCTAAGGAAAAAAGCAGGTTCTTTCACTATGTGGGTGGGAGAAAAGACTGAGTCAATAACTTCCTTTCTCATCGCCCTGAAACTTCTGAGAGCTCCTGTGAGCCTCTGTCTTCTGCTAAGCCAACAACATTTTATTTATTTATTTTATTTGTTTGTTTTGCCAAGTATGTATTGGTGGTATACAAAAATATAATACAGTGATACCTCGTCTTACAAACGGCTCGTCATACAAACTTTTCGAGATACAAACCCGGGGTTTAAGATTTTTTTTGCCTCTTCTTACAAACTATTTTCACCTTACAAACCCACCTCTGCCGCTGGGATGACCCGCCTCCGGACTTCTGTTCCCAGCGAAGCACCTGTTTTTGCGCTGCTGGGATTCCCCTGAGGTTCCTCTCCATGGGAAACCTCACCTCCAGACTTCCATGTTTTTGTGATGCTGCAGGGGAATCCCAGCAGGGGAATCCAGCAGTGCAAAGACGAGCGCTTTGCTGGTAATGGAAGTCTGGAGGTGGGGTTTCCCAGCGAAGGGAGCATCAGTGAAATCGCAGCATCGCAAAAAAACAGAGGTCCGGAGGTGGGGATTCGAGGACTTCGGTGTTTTTGCAATGCTGCGATTTCACTGATGCTCCCTTCACTGGGAAACCCCACCTCCAGATTTCTGTTAACAGCGAAGCGCTCGTTTTTGCGATGCTGGCATTCCACTGCTGGGATTCCCCTGCAGCATCGCAAAAACACAGAAGTCCAGAGGTGGGGTTTCCCATGGAGGGGAGCCTCAGGGAATCCCAGCAGTGCAAAAACGGGCACTTCGGCTGGCAAAAGGGGTGAATTTTGGGCTTGCACGCATTAATCACTTTTCCATTAATTCCTATGGGAAACATTGTTTCATCTTACAAACTTTTCACCTTAAGAACCTCGTCCCAGAACCAATTAAGTTTGTAAGACAAGGTATCACTGTATTTATATTATATACTTCCGGGACCATCTTCTGCCGCACGAATCCCAACAACCGATAAGCTCCCACAGAGTTGGCTTTCTCCGGGTCCCGTTGACTTATCAATGTCGTTTGGCGGGACCCAGGGGAAGAGCCTTCTCTGTGGCGGCCCCGACCCTCGACCCTCTGGAACCAACTCCCCCCAGATATCAGAGTTGCCTCCACCCTCCTTGCCTTTCGTAAGCTCCTTAAAACCCACCTCTGTCATCAGGCATGGGGGAATTGAGATATTCCCTTCCCCCTAGGCTTATAAAATTTATGCATGGTATGTCTGTATGTATGATTGGTTTCTTAAATTGGGGTATTTTACATTACTTTTAATATTAGATTTGTTCATATTGTCTTTTTTACTGTTGTTAGCCGCCCCGAATCTACAGAGAGGGGAGGCATACAAATAAAATAAATAAATAAATAAATAAATAAATATACAGGGGGTGGACAAAAAAATGGAAACACCTTGCAGCTCTTCTGTGGAATCCAGATTTGTGAAGCTCCCTTCGAACAGTTTTTGTGGAAACTGGGTTCTGTACGTGTCTATTGAGCTCTGCAGTGATTTTAGGAGCTGTGGTCTTGCGATCCGCTCTAACAGTTCGCTTTAGAGTCTGACAGTCTCTCTCAGACAACTTCAACTTTTGACCAGACCGTCATTACTTTTGAGACATTACCTCTTGAAAAGCCAAACATTCGGGCACTTTCTGTTACACTAGTGCCTGCCATTCGAGCACCAACAATTTGGCCTCTTTGAAAGTCTGGGACGTCTGCCATTTCTAGAAGGTTTATAACCAATTGTTTTCCTCCTCTAAATCTAGGTGCATCTTATTGTCTGAAAAATATGGTATATTTCTGTGATAATTGTGGTGCGTGGTGCGGAAACAATCTTAGCTGTGTGGTAAAGAGCCAGCTAATGTTCAGAAACTTCAGATCGTGCCGAATGCAGCTGCGAGAGCAATCATGGGCTTTCCCAAATATTTCACCAACACTCCGCAGTCTGCATTGGTTGCCGATCAGTTTCCGATCACAATTCAAAGTGTTGGTTATGACCTATAAAGCCCTTCATGGCACTGGACCAGATTATCTCAGGGACCGCCTTCTGCTGCACGAATCCCAGCGACCAGTTAGGTCCCACAGAGTGGGTCTTCTCCGGGTCCCATCAACTAAACAATGTCGCTTGGCGGGACCCAGGGGAAGAGGCTTCTCTGTGGTGGCCCCGGCCCTCTGGAACCAACTCCCCCCAGAGATTAGAATTGTCCCCACCCTCCTTGCCTTTCGTAAGCTCCTTAAAACCCACCTCTGCCATGTCAGGCATGGGGGAATTGAGATCCTCTTTCCCCCTAGGCCTTTAAAATTCCTTATGTCTGTCTGTGTAGTTTTTATATTAATGGGTTTTTAATTGTTTTTAGTATTAGATTACTATTGTACACTGTTTTATTGTTGCTGTTAGCCGCTCCGAGTCTCCGGAGAGGGACGGCATAAAAATCAAATAAATAAGTAAGTAAGTAAGTAAGTAAGTAAGTAAGTAAGTAAGTAAGTAAGTAAGTAAGTAAGTAAGTAAGTAAGTAAGTAAGTAAGTAAGTAAGTAAGTACGTACATACATACATACATACATACATAGATAGATAGATAGATAGATAGATAGATAGATAGATAGATAGATAGATAGATAGATAGATAAATAAATAAATAAATAAATAAATAAATAACCAACCAACACTTTGAATTGCAACCAATGCAGACTGCGGAGTGTTGGTGTAACATGGGCATACCTTGGAAAGCCCATGATTGCTCTCGCAGCTGCATTCTGCACGATCTGAAGTCTACGAACACTCTTCAAAGGTAGCCCCATGTAGAGAGCGTTACAGTAGTCGAACCTCGAGGTGATGAGGGCATGAGTGACTGTGAGCAGTGACACCCAGTCCAGGTAGGGCCGCAACTGGTGCACCAGGTGAACCTGGGCAAATGCCCCCCCTCGCCACAGCTGAAAGATGGTTCGCTAATTTAAGCTGGCATAACCCCTTCCTTCGTTGGGGGTTATGCTCTCCCAAAACAGATGTTTGTCCATATCCAGGTGACAGCCCACATAAATAAATAAATAAATAAATAAACAAACAAACAAACAAACAAACAAACAAATAAATAAATAAATAAAAAATAGAGATCGCACAGAAGTACGGTAATAAAAATGAAAACACATAAGTAGAAAAAGGAATATATAACACACCTTTTTTTTTTTGTACAGTATGTAGCTCACCCAGCCAATTAACTCAACCACAGAATTTCCTTTGGGGTGGGTAGAGCCTGCGTTGACAGAGGCAGGGAGGGGCTGTGTTTCCCAGGGAGGGGGAATCCCTGGGCTCTCCTGCTTTCCCTCCAACATGGCAGGATCCCAAGAAGCATCAGACTCTGGTGTAAATCTGTGCATGAGGTGGGGACCTTTCCAGAAACTAGATCCCAGTTGGGACCTTGAAGCAGGCTGAAAATCAGCCTTGCACGCCAGTGAAATAACAAGGAATGGTACTGGAATGCGCAGAAATGAGCAAACTCACCTTAGAATTACGAAATGAGCAAAGGAAAGAAATATAGTATATTATATGGGAGAAACTGTACACATTGCTCAAAAAGAGAAAAAAATTATAAACTTTAAAAAAAATAAAATTGTGATGACATATTTCATAAAATGATTGCAACGGAGAATGTATAATTGCGATGCTAAGAGAAAAGAAAACATATTTATCTATATATACGCAAACTGTATATTGATATAAAAATTCAAATTATATATTGATATCAAAGAAATGAATATTAGTGATAAGTAATTAATACTCTTGGACAGAGGTGGGCAATTAATTTTGCATGAGAAATTGGGATGGTTTTAGAGGGCTGGACTAATATAATTAACTCAGTTCTACCCAATACTGTATATTATTGGGTAGAACTGAGTTAATTATATTATAATTATAATTATATTATATATTATAAATATATATATATGTCACATGTTTTTGCTGAATTTGCTGAATATATAATATTTATAATATATAATTTATAATATATAATATAGTATATAATCTAGAAAATTTATATATTATATATTATATTATATATTATATATTATATATTATAATTATATTATAATTATAAATTACTTGCCTACCCCTGCTATATAGTATACATATGCTGGTAACATATGCTAAATGAAAAAAGCTGAAATCACTTGATCATTATCACTTCCCTATAATTCCAAATTATGAAATATTATGATCCTAGAAAGTTTTTTATCCAATTTTAAGTTAATAATTCATTCAACCCATATAATGCTACCTGATTATTTCATTTTTTAAAAAAACAACAACTAAAGTTTTCTAGTTTATTTCTACTTCTATTTTTATCTATCCAGGAACTTGTTTGCTTTCCATAAAAGGGGAGAGATTCATATTTAATAGTTTTATATTTCCAGAATAATACCATTTCTCCTTCCTTCCTTCCTTCCTCCATTCATTTCTCTTTCCTTCCTTCCTTCCTTCCCTTCCTCCTTCCTTCCTTCCCTCCATTCATTTCTCCTTCCTTCCTTCCTTCCTTCCTTCCTTCCCTTCCTCCTTCCTTCCTTCCCTCCATTCTCAGTCTTCCAATTCTCTCCCTGCTCCCCAACCTGATTTCCCCCCACTGGGGGTGAGAGAGGCTCCGCCGCGAATTCTCAAAGAAGGTTAAGTCAACTTACGCGAACGGTAGAGATGGCGAGAGCTCCAGTGTAGGCAGCGCCATCAGCCGAGCAACAGGTACAACGCGACTGCCGCTTTTTCGCTTTTTGCTTCTGAGGGCAGGTGGTGAGGCCATCTGACTCCACCACACAGCTTTTGGAAACGCCGCACGGCTTTTGTCTGCGCGTGCATGTGCGCGCACACAGGTTGGACTAACCTCCGCGGGCTGGTCACAGACAGCGAGTGGGCCGCATCTGGCCCCCGGGCCGCATCTTGCCCAGGTCTGCTCTTGGATGTATTTGTGTTGTATTGTATTGTTTTTGCTTTGGTTCTTTTTTTTCCCTTTATCTATTATTTTCTTTTTCCCTTTTGTTGCATGTATTTATCTTATTGTTTTTTTTGTTTTTATGTATGTAAAACTATTGAAATTCCCAAATAAAAATAATAATAAAAGAATTAAAAAATAAATAAATAACAAGGGGGGGGCAGCCAGTGGCAACATCCCAGAATTTGCTTTCAAAGAAGCCTCTTCCACTTTCCATCCCGTATTGTCCACTAAGGTGAAGACAGAGGGGACTAAAGAGGAGGTCCATATCATGGTGTCAGGGTTCCAAATAGCATCCGAAATTAAATCTGAAATCCGAGGCATAGCAGTCACAAAATTCCAATTTATTAGCAGAGCCATGTTGGCACATCTATGAGAAACCTGAAGCTGAAGTCCCAAGGGTTTCTCCACCTAGTTGAGAGTTCAAATCCCTTGTTCCCCCACCCACAAATTCACCACATGGACCAGTTCTCCTCCTGCCAACATGTCTGTTACTCCCATCAGCTTCCGGGCAGGTGACGAAAAAGGATGACCTTGAGAATGGAGAAGGAATTTGTTATGGCTACATCTCTACATTCAGTTACTGTGGATTTAGACTTGGTAGATAAATCCACAGTAACTGAATTTAAACATGCCTGGGATAAACATATATCCATCCTAAGATAAAATGGCATCGGACCAGAATATCTCCGAGACCGCCTTCTGCTGCACGAATCCCAGCGACCGATTAGGTCCCACAGAGTGGGCCTTCTCCGGGTCCCCGTCAACTAAACAAGGTCGGTTGGCGGGCCCCAGGGGAAGAGCCTTCTCTGTGGTAGCCCCGACTCTCTGGAACCAGCTCCCCCCAGAGATTAGAACTGCCCCTACCCTCCTCGCCTTTCGCAAACTGCTTAAAACCCACCTTTGTCGTCAGGCATGGGGGAACTGAGATATCTCCCCCGGGCCTATACAATTTATGTATGGTATGCTTGTGTGTATGTCTGTTTAATAATGGGCTTTTTTTAATATTTTAAATTGTAAATTATTAGATTTGTTATAAACTGTTTTTTATTGTGTTGTGAGCCGCCCTGAGTCTACGGAAAGGGGCGGCATACAAATCTAATAAATAAATAAAATTAAATAAATAAATAAAAATACAGAAAATAGTATAAGGGCAGACTAGATGGACCATGAGGTCTTTTTCTGCTGTCAGTCTTCTATGTTTCTATTTCCCTCATGCAGCAGCCCTTCCCAAATCGCCACAGCACTAATATATTCTACATTATAATATGTAGCAAGTCTCCAAATCTAGTGATATGTAGCAAGTCTCCCAAATCTAGTGATGGCTTCGGCCTAACGGAAGCCTGGAGCCGAGATACTGTATCACGGCCTGCTCTAAACAGTCACACAAGAATGGTGTTTTCGGAGAGAGACAAAAAAAATCATCCCGTTTAGGATTTTGTTTTTAAAAAACAAAAGTCCTCACTACTGTCTTTCTGGTGAAGAGACTTCCCTGCCTCTCACCCATTTTTCTGACGAGGGCCTTGAAAACAAAACCAATAATTCTCCCTCAGCCGAAACATCTTTCCCATAAATTGCCTCTGTGTCTTCTGCCACAGCAAGTGCAATGAGTCCATAATCTCTCCTTTAAAAAACAAAACACAACCTGATTCAGATTCTTCAACAGGCCAGCTTTGCTTAGGCATTGACGTTGTGTAAAAAAACGCCACAAAATATACTTTCTGTTTCCTTTACAGAGGCATCATTACTGGAAAGGAATGTAATATGTGCGTTGGAGACAAATCTACATTGAATCCTGCAGCAGCTGCTATTCAGAACAAAAGTCTCTTGTGAGGCCCATCCTAGCGCAGTGTTTCCCAACCTTGGCAACTTGGAGACATTTGGACTTAACCACCCAGAATTCGCTGGCTGGGGAATTCTGGGAGTTGAAGTCCAGATATCGTCAAGTTGCCAAGGTTGGGAAACACTGTCCTAGAGCAGTGTTTCCCAACCTTTTTTGAGCCGCGGCACATTATTCATGTTTTCAAAATTCTGGGGAACACTGAACGGGGGGGGGGGGCGGGGGGGCTAAAGAAAAGTTTGGACAAAAAAATATCTCTTCCTCCATTTCACTCTATTTCTCCCTCCCTCTTTCTCTCTCTTCCTTCCTTCCCTTCTTTCTCTCCATCCCTTTCTGCCTCTCTTTTTTGCTCTCTTTCTCTCTCCCTCCTTCCCTCCCTCTATGTCTTTCCCTCTCCCTCCTTCCCCCCTTTCTTTCTCTCTCTTGCTTTCTTTCCCTCTCTTTCTCTTGCTTTCTTTCTCTCTCATTCTCTCGCCCCTCCTTTTTCTCTCTCTCTTTCTCTCTCGTTCACCACGCCAGCAACAGAGAGAAAAAGAAAGAGTGAGAGAGAGCCGGAGAGAGAGTGGAGTGCGCAGCAGCCATCAGCCTCCTCGCCCTCCCAGACGTCCCCAGCGCCCGGCCTCGCGCCGCCTCCCGTTAGCCCGGCCGACTTTTCCCTGCTGCCGTTTTCTCTTCATGGCGCAAAGCCACACAGTCCCGGACTCCCGGATCGCTCGCTTTTCCGGCCAGCGCGGCGCTTTCCTGGGCAGATGGCTTTGCTGACCGGAGAAGCGAGCGATCCGGGAGTCCGGGACTGTGTGGCTTTGCGCCATGAAGAGACAACGGCAGCAGGGAAAAGTCGGCCGTTTTCTCTTCATGGCACAAAGCCACACAGTCCCGGACTCCTGGATTGCTCGCCCCAAGGCAGGAGGCGGCGGTGGAGGAGAGGGGGTGGATCGCGCCCCAAGGCTTGAGGCGGCGGCGGAGGAGAGTGGGCGGATCGGGCGGGCAATGGGGCAGGGCGGAGAAGCCAGGGGCGCGTTTGGCCAGAGGCACCGTGGGGAGGCAGGGGCAGCCGCGGCTTCCTTTACTCCTACTGACGCACCTCCCTGCCCCTGCCTCCTTTTTCCCGCCTTCCTTCTTTGGGGCCCAGCAGGAGAACGCCGGATACGGCGGTCCGGCACCGGCAGCGCCCCGCCCAGCTGGAGCTTCCTAGGGGCGCCGTGGCACACCTGACGGTGTCTTGCGGCACACTGGTGTGCCGCGGCACACCGGTTGGGAAACGCTGTCCTAGAGGATTCCTAACGACCAGTAGAAGAGCCATCCTATGTTGGGCTGGGGCCTAATAGGGGAACAAGGTCCAAAGTCTTTAGGCCTCTGAAGAGGAGTCACCACATGGAACATAACCAGTGAAGGGCTACAACATTTTTTGCTACCACACTGTGAGTGTGGCTTATTTTGTGGGTGTGGTTTGCCAGCCATGTGACCAGGTGGGAGTGGCTTGACGATCATGTGACCGGGGATGGTTTAAAGGTCATGTGACTGGCTTAAAGGTGGCCAACTTGACGTCACTCAAGGTTGGGAAACACTGGACTAGAGCATAATAGTGGGGCTCGCCCCCCACGAGTGGGGGAGGGCACAAAGCAATTTCCGGGGAGGGCGTGTGACCCCAGGGAACATGCATAGTCCCTCTTGATTTATTCCCCCGGACAATGAGTGTTTTCCACGTTGCAGACTGCTCTGAGCCCAGGTGAGAAGGCGGCCAGGTGGGGCAGCTGTATGGGCTCTTGTCATTCTCGGTGGGCACCGCGATAGCCATGAACAGCGTGGCGAATCTGTTGCTGGACAAGGAGGAGCATCCTCTGCAGCTGGGCAAAAGCTTCGAATGGCACCCTAAAGCCTCCATCCACACCATTCGCTATAAGTGCCCATCAGAGGCAGCGTTTATGGGCCAGGCCGGCGACCCCAAAACATCGGCTTGATTAAGCTGGCCTGGCCCCTTATCAAAAGAGGACCCTAACCACAGCATCTTATGCCTGCCTAACCTAAAACAGGCTCCACTGAGTTCAGTGTGACTTACTTCCAGGTAAGTGGGTAGAGCAGCCCTCCCCAGCCAATAGTTTCCTTGCAGCTGATAATAAATATTAACACAACTTTCCCCCCAGAGAATTGCACCACCCCCCATTCTAGCCTGGGACCGTTGAGTGACAATACTCTGCTTTGACCAGTAGCAATGAATGACAGGTGGATGAATGTTTCTAATGTTGGGGTTTGAAATTGATATATATATGTTTTTGTATATTTTCACGAGTACAGGTATGAAAGTCTTGGCATATTGAGGTTTCTTCCCGTGTAAGTTTCAGAGATTCCTGGAAGTCGTCACCATGAATCTCTCAAACTTACATGGAAAGAAACCCGAGTATGCCAAGACTTTCGTGTGGTGTGTGTATATATATTTGTTTCGTATGTATGTATCACATGTTTTTACTGAATTTTTAAAATTAAGGGAGATATACATCCATAAATACTGTAGATAGATAGATAGATAGATAGAGAGAGAGAGAGAGAGAGAGAGAGAGAGAGAGAGAGAGAGAGAGGAGAGAGAGAGAGAGGAAGAGAGAGAGAGAGAGAGAGACAGACAGACAGACAGACAGACAGAGAGACAGTGATGGGCTACCAAAATTTTTACTACCACACTGTGCGCATGGCTTATGCATTTTGTTTCAACATCTTTCAGTGCAAATTGGGTGCTTTGGGGTGGAGCTCCAAATTTTACTACCGGAACTGGGTTCCTGACCGTTCCCGTAGGAGCCCATCACTGTATCCATCCATGACCGTTCCTGACAGTTCCCGTAGGAGCCCATCACTGTATCCATCCATCCATCCATCCAGTACATACATACAGCTACTTACACACACACACACAAACAAACAAACAAACATTAAAATTCCATTGGGGTCCAGATCGAAGAGTTGGGGGGAGGGTGTGAAATGTTTACTTCTTGGGTGGGTGGGGGGGTGCGCATTAGAGAAAGGGCCAATTTTCAGCTATTTATTCCAAGCCACTGGATCGAGCTCCCCAAACCTGGCCACTTTTAAGACTTGTGGACTTTAATTCCCAGAATTCTCCAGCCACCATAGCATAACATAGCATAGCACAGAATTCTGGGAGTTGAAGTCCACAAGTCTTAAAAGTGGCCAAGTTTGAAGACCATTGCTCTGCCTATACCGAAACGCCTGGCAACCACAACAACAACTGGGCCCTTTTCCCCACCTCACAACTTCCTTGCAAAAGTTTTCCAACTTTCGCCAAACTTCTGTTTTGCAAGGCCGAGCCTCTGCAAAGCCTGGGCTGCCCGTGAGGAGGTTTCGCTTCCAAGCGCCCATCATCCGCAGCCCGGCTGGCCTGGAGTGGGGGGGGGGAGGAGGGCGGGAGTGAAAAGCGACCGCCGGGAGAGGCGGGAAGGAGCGCACCAAGCCGAAGAGCCGCCTTAGGATCAGCGTCTGCGCGGCTTCCTCCCTCGCGGTCCTTTCAGGGAAAGCGCGCAGGTGAGTTCGTCTCCTCACCCCGCCTGGCGAGAAAGGTCCGGGGGACCCGGGTGGTGGTGGGGAGGCTGGACCCAGGGCGCGCGAGGAGGCAACAGGGCACCTTGAGCCTAAGCCCCGCGGACTCTCCTTCCAAGGCGACCTCTGAGGGGAGCGAGGGTCTCCATGCTCGGCGCCTTTAAGACTTGTGGACTTCAACTCCCAGAATTCCTTAGCCAGCTTTGCAACAGCTTTACTCGCTGAGGAATTCTGGGAGTTGAAGTCTACAAGTCTTAAAAGGGGCCGAGTTTGGAGACTCTCGGCAGGGAGTACAACGGCGTCCCGGGCGCACTTTCCCACGGACAAGAAACTGCCCGGCCGCTACTCCCACCTGCCCACCCGGGCCGGACTTCTTTGGGGGACGCACGGAAACCAGGCCCAGCGCCCACTGGCCCCGCTCCAGGCCCCCGCTTTAGCGCCGCGCGCTCATTGGCCCGTTTGAAAGCAGCGGCGCGCCGTCATTGGCGGGCGGAGCGACGCGGTTAATTTGAATCTGCCGGCGTTCCTCGCACACCAGCGGCGGCGGCAGCGGCGCTTTCGGTCCAGGGAGGCTCTTGCGCCGCGGAGGCACCGGCGGAGGAGCGGTAAGGGCAAGACGCCCGTGGGCGCCCTGCTGCAAAGCCCGGGGGTCCAGCCACCCCCTGCCCCATATCCAGGCCCATCAAACCAAGCGCCGGGCTTTCCCGGTGGTCCCCTCTCCACGTGCCTGGCCAGTTTGTGTGGCCGGGATGCAGCTGCGAGAAAGGCGCCCCCCTCCCCCTCCCAGATTCGTTGATGCGTCCCGATTGGAAGGGACTCGGGACCCGGTAGGCCTTTCCCAGGCCCTGCAGAGCTGCGTTTAATGGAGGATGCCAAATTTGAGGTGGGGGGGGGGGAAGGGTGGGGGGCTTTGCTAGGCAGCTCTTGCAGAAAATCTGCTGAAGTAGAACGAATTCCCGCAGGAGGAGGAGGAGGAGCAGGAGGGCCCGTGGGGAAGGGGGGAGGGGAGAGAGAAAGTATCAAAAGGGGGAAAAAACTGCTACAAATGTTACCTTCCTTGGTTGTTTCAGGTCAAATCCTTTGGAGTGATGGACGACTACACCAAGATAGAAAAGATTGGTGAAGGTAGGTACCTCCTGATCTGCACCCCACCCCTGAGGGGCTTCCTACTTGCCTCTCCTGGAATTACGCTATGTGGGACGAAATAAATAAATGGGACAAAAATCGGACAGTGAAAGCAAACCTGTTTTGGTTCGTGCGCCAAAAGTTGGTGTGCTAGCATATGTGCATGTGCCCACGCCCCTTCCCTCCCTCCAGGCATGCGCACAAACACAAACATCCTGGGCTGCCCATGCGCATGTGCAGAATTCCCACGCATGCTCACAGGCCTTGCTGAAGCCTGGGACGGCGAAATAAACCAGCAATTGAGCACACCAGAAGTTTGGAAAAATGGACTGTTGGTTTGCCCATTTTGCTGTTTTTCTGTGCTCCGGAGGGTTCAAGGAAGCTTTAATTTTATTATTATTATTATTATTATTATTATTATTATTATTATTATTATTTATTAGACTTGTATGCCACCCCACTCTGAAGACTTGGGCTGGCTCACAACCGCAATAAAATAGTACAATACAAATCTAATGGTTAAAATTATAACTGAAAACCTGCTATCTTAAAAAGCAATTAATACTGTACTGTCATACACGTAACTCTTAACGGTTACTTTTAACGGTCAGAGAAGGGGATACATTAGTTGCCCCATGCCTGGCGACGTAGATAGGCCTTCAGGGTCTTGCGGAAGGCGAGGAGGGTGGGGGCAGTTCGAATATCCGGGGGGGAGTTGATTCCAGAAGGCCGGGGCCGCCACAGAGAAGGCTCTTCCGCTAGGCCCCGCCAGACGACATTGTTTAGTCGACGGGACTTGGAGAAGGTCAACTCAGGGATCTAATCAGTGCTGGGATTCGTGCAGCAGAAGGCAGTCCTGTAGGTATTCTAGTCCAATGCCATGTAGGGCTTTATAGGTCATTACCAACACTTTGAATTGTGTCCGGAAACTAATCGGCAACTAGTTTAGGCTGCGGAGTGTTGACGAAACGTGGGCGTATCTGGGAAAACCCATGACTGCTTGCGTGGCCGCATTCTGCACGATCTGAAGTTTCTAAACACTCTTCAGAGGGAGCCCCATGTAGAGAGCGTTGCAGTAGTGGGATGAAAGTTTTTGGAAATAAATAAATGGGACAAAATCAAGCCCCGGTGTAAAAAACAGCCCAACACACAAACCAGAAGTGCATTTTCCAAACTTCCGGTTTGTCCGTTGGGTGGTTTTTTTGCACTCAGGGGCTTCAGGGAAAATGTTCCCTGAAGCGTCTGGAGGGCTCAACTGCCTTTCCCAAGGGCAAAAATCAACTGGCGTGCGCTGGAGCTAACTCAGGGCAAAGTCTCACATGCCCTCCAATATGGCTCTGCGTGCTACCTGTAGTATAATAATAATAATTTATTACATTTGTATGCCGCCCCTCTCCGCAGACTCGGGGCGGCTCACAACAATAATAATAACAGTATACAATGTAACAAATCTTGCCTCTTCTTACATACTATTTTCACCTTACAAACCGACCGCCGCCGCTGGGATGCCCCGCCTCCAGACTTCCGTTGTCAGCGAAGCACCCGTTTTTGCGCTGCTGTGATTCCCCTGAGGCTCCCCTCCATGGGAAACCCCACCTCCAGATTTCTGTGTTTTTGCAATGCTGCAGGGGAATCCCAGCATCGCAAAAATGCGCTTCGCTGGCAACGGAAGTCTGGAGGTGGGGTTTCCCAGCGAGGGGAGCCGCAGTGAAATTGCAGCATTGCAAAAATACAGAGGTCCGGAGGTGGAGTTTCGAGGACTTCGGTGTTTTTGCGATGCTGCGATTTCACTGAGGCTCCCTTCGCTGGGAAACCCCACCTCCAGACTTCCGTTGCCAGCGAGGCACGTTTTTGCGATGCTGGGATTCCCCTGCAGCATTGCAAAAACACAGAAATCCGGAGGTGTGGTTTCCCATGGAGGGGAGCCTCAGGGGAATCCCAGCAGCGCAAAAACGGGCGCTTCGGCTGGCAAAAGGGGTGAATTTTGGGCTTGCACGCATTAATCGCTTTTCTATTGATTCCTATGGGAAACATTATTTCATCTTACAAACTTTTCACCTTAAGAACCTTGTCCCGGAACCAATTAAGTTTGTAAGACAAGGTATCACTGTAAATAAATGAAACAGCTAAGGGTCAGTTACGTCCCCCAAGCCTGGCGGCATAGGTGGGTTTTCAGTAATTTGCGAAAGGCAAGGAGGGTGGGGGCAGTCCTGATCTCGGGGGGGGGGGGAGTTGATCTCCAGGGGGAGGGTAGTCGCTTTGGGGAACAGAACGGTCCTCTTTGGGTTTGACATCTTTAGTTCCTTAGAGCAGTGATTTTCAACCTTTTTTGAGCCACGGCACATTTTTTACATTTACAAAATCCTGGGGCACACCACCAACCAAAATGACACAAAATGACACCCTAAGACACTCTCCTCTCTTTTTCCATCCCTGTCTCCTCCCCCCCCCTTGTGTGTGTGTGTGTGTGTGTGTGTGTGTGTGTGTGTGTGTACACATTCTGGAACCCTTTCCAAAAACAGGTGAGGGCTGGGGGGGGGGGGGGTTCTTATTCTTTGTGTGCTTTTTATCATATGCTTAAAATCAAGAGTCACTTCTCTCTCTCTTTCCTCTCATTCTTTGTCTCAATCATTTTCTCATTTCTCTTTTTTGCCTCCCCTTTTTGCTCATTTCTCTCTCTCTCTCTCTTCCTCTCCTTTTCTCTCTTTCTCTCTCTCTTGCTTTCTTTCTTTCTCTCTTTCTTTCTTTCTCTTTCTCTCTTGCTTTCTCTCTCTCTCTTGCTTTCTCTCTCTCTCTCACTTTCTCTCTCTCTTGCTTACTTTCTCTCTCTCTTTCTTTCTCTCTCAGCAAAAAGTTGCGAGACCAAAACCTGAGCTTTCTTCTTCGCGGCACACCTGACCATGTCTCGCGGCACACTAGTGTGCCACGGCACACTGGTTGAAAAACACTGCCTTAGAGACAATATTTTCGCCTTGGTCAATTTGTCTTGGACTCTTGCTGCACAAAACGACTCGCTGCAAACTGTCCCTTTTCATTTTATTATTATTATTATTATTATTATTATTATTAATAATTAGATTTGTATGCCTCCCCTCTCCGTAGACTCGAGGCGGCTCACAACAGTGATAAAAACAATACATGGTAACAAATCTAATAATTAAAATCTAAAATAACATTTTTACATTAAAAAGTCTAAAAAGAAAAAAAAACCAATATATAAAATACATACACACAGTCATATCATGCACAAAACTACATTGGCAAGGGGGGGATGTCTCAATTCCCCGAAGCCTGACGACAGAGGTGGGTTTTAAGGCAAGGAGCGTGGGGGCATTCCTAATCTCTGGGGGGAGTTGATTCCAGAGGGTCGGAGCCACCACAGAGAAGGCTCTTCCCCTGGGTCCCGCCAGATGACATTGTTTAGTCGACGAGACCCGGAGAAGACCAACCCTGTGGGACCTAACCGGCTGCTGGGATTCGTGCGGCAGAAGGCGGTCTCGCAGTTATCCTGGTCTGGTGCTATGAAGGGGTTTATAGGTCATAACCAACACTTTGAATTGTGACCGGAAACTGATCGGCAACCAATGCAGACTGCGGAGTGTTGGAGTCACTAGGGAAGCCCATGTTTGCTCTCGCAGCTGCATTTTGCACGATCTGAAGTTTCCGAACATTTTTCAAAGGTAGCCCCATGTAGAGAGCATTACAGTAGTCGAACCTCGAGGTGATGAGGGCATGAGTGACTGTGAGCAGTGACTCCTGGTCCAAATAGGGCCACAACTGGTGCACCAGGCGAACCTGGGCAAACGCCCCCCTCGCCACAGCTGAAAGAAGTTTCTCTAATGTGAGCTGTGGATCGAGGAGGACGCCTTATTTGGTAAATAAGATGCCTTTTCTCTTCCTGTGAGCTTCTGGAAGGGATCTGGGGCTTTTGTGTGTTCTCCAAGCATCCAAGCATCTCTCATGCGCCAAGTTGCTTTGTATGGTGTTCTTTCTTGGCTTCCCTCTCCCAAGTCTTGGCAACCCCTGCTGACGCTTCATTCCAGAATAAGTCAGCCAGCACAGACATATACACCCACACGTCTTTTGCCTTTTCCCTTTGTGCTAGGAACCTATGGCGTAGTGTACAAAGGCAAGCACAAGGCCACCGGCCAAGTGGTGGCCATGAAGAAAATCCGCCTGGAGAACGATGAAGAGGGAGTTCCCAGCACAGCCATCAGAGAGGTTTCCCTGCTGAAAGAGTTAAACCATCCCAACATTGTGCGGTGAGTGCAATCCTGTTTGCTCCATTTGGGCAAAGAGGACGCTTTGTGTATGTGGAAGGATGCGACACAACTCTTTTATTTTCCAGGGTGTGCAGCAAACCTGACAACAGGGAAATCGGCGGTTCAGGAAATTATTATTATTATTATTAGTTCTGTCGAGCTCTCTGATAGAATCCTCCCAAAAATGCACAGATACAATTTCAGACACACACACATTTGAAAATTCAAAACAATGTTCTTTATAATGAAAATTCACTTAAACCAAGCCCTCTTTTGGTATAGCCAAGAGCACTTGTCTCCAAACAAACTGGTAATGTATACAAGTCCCTTATCAGTTCTGTGATATTTAGCTTGCAGCTGTGAGGCAATTTACAGTCCTTCTTTTTTCACACTTTGCTCTGGTTTAGTTTCAAAGCAGGGAAAAATCAGCACACAAAAGGTCAAAGTCAGTAAAGCAGTCACGAAACACAACGATCAGATGATCCTCCACAATGGCCAAACCCACACGCTGCTCTTTATAGCAGCCTCACTAATGACCACAGCCCCACCCAACCACAGGTGGCCTCATTTTCTTTGATAATAATCTCTCAGTTGTTGCTGCCTATGCATCACTCTCCGCATGCGTGGCTGTATCATTAACTCTTGTTCTGAATCCAAGGAGGAGCTAGATAATTGATCTTCTGAGCTGTCTGCCCCACTCTCCTCCTCCCTGTCAATCATGTCTTCTTGGTCAGAGGAGCCTTCATCTGCAGATTCCACCGGGAGGAAAACAGGCCTGCAGCATATGGATGTCTCCCTCACATCCACAGTCCTTGGGGCAGGAGCTGGGCCAGAGCTAACCACAACAATTATTATTATTATTATTATTATTATTATTATTATTATTATTATATTTGTGTGCCGCCGCTCTCCGGAGAGCGGCGGCACAAGTCCAATAGTTAAAAACAAGTCCAATAGTTAAAAACAATTTAAAACCCTTAATATAAAAACAATCATACATCTCAAACAAACCATACATAAAAGGGAAAAGCCTTCAGGTCTCCAAATGCAGAAACTGTGGTTTAACTCAGGACTTGAGTTTCCGTGAGATGGCTTCTTAGGAACTTCACCGCCGTGCCCTTGAGCCAGGCTTCTATCCAAGGAGAGGGGCTTTATGCTGCCGGGGGTTGGTTTTATGGATCGGGAGGCGTGCTAATTGATCCCACCGCATCTATTTGCACCAGGTGGTTCTGCCTTATTGCCTCAAAACGTTGGTTTAGTTCAGAGGAAACGTTAACTGGGAATACAGTCTTCATGGACTAGTAAAATTTCTCGCTTTTGAATGTTTGTGTTCGCCTTCCCCGGGGAAAATGCAGAGAACATTAAGTGGGACAAATGTTTGCACGATGTGAAAAATAATTGGAAAATGTCTGCACTATTGCTGTAACAGTGTTTAGACATTGTGCTAAACACAGATTTGTGTTCAATCTCCTCCAGAGTCACTATTGTTAGAAATAACAAAAGAAACTTGGGTCGATTAAAAAAAGTATTTGTTGGAAAGAAATAATAATAATAATAATAATAATAATAATAGCAGTTTGCAAAGTGCAGGCTGACCCTAAAGAGGATGGAGCCAAAAGCCACACTTAAGATTTCAAAAACATTATATTTTATATTTTATATCTCGTCGCTGCCCCCACCACCAATCTTAACACCAATCACATCTATCCCGTCCTCAGCATCTCTTTCAACACCTCTCCCATAACATATTTTGCCTTAGTATTAAGGAATGTCCATTATTATTATTATTATTATTATTATTATTATTATTATTATTATTTATTAGATTTGTATGCCACCCCTCTCCATAGACTCGGGGCGGCTCAGAGCAATAATAAAAACAATGTACAACAAATCTAATATTTAAAAATATCTAAAAAACCCTTATTTAAAAAGCAAGACATACGCACACAAACTTACGATACATAAATTATAAAGGCCAGTGGGAGATATCTCAATTCCCCCATGCCTGACGGCAGAGGTTGGTTTTAAGGAGTTTATGAAAGGCAAGAAAAGTGGGGGCGATCCTAATCGCCGGGGGTAGCTAGTTCCAGATGGCTGGGGCCACCACAGAGAAGGCTCTTCCCCTGGGTCCCGCTAGACGACATTGTCTATTCAACGGGACCTGGAGAAGGCCAACTCTGTGGGACCTAACTGGTCACAGGGATTCGTGCGGCAGAAGGCGGTCCCGGCCCTTTAGTTGGACCACTTTCTTAATTAACAAAACGATATATATGTCAGTGTATTTTCTCCATCTTAAAGCAACTAACATTTAACAACTTTGAGCTGGAAGGGGACCCTGAAGGTCATCCAATCCAACTCCCTGCCCAATCTACATTGATATAAATTTCTATATACTATTTTATTTTTGAATTTTCTTACACCAACACTGTTGCTTCTCCCTGGCCCTTCCCAGCAGTGGGAAGCATCCGAACAAACTAGAGAAGAATATTATTAGCTAATGAGACTATTTATCTATCTATCTATCTATCTATCTATCTATCTATCTATCTATCTATCTATCTATCTATTAGATTTGTATGCTGCCCCTCTCTGCAGACTCGGGGCGGCTCACAGCAATACCGTAATAAACAATATATAACAAATCTAATAATTTAAGAGAAAAGCTAAAAAAAACCCATTATTGAAAGCAAACATACACACAAACATACCATACATAAACTGTATAGGCCCGGGGGAGATATCTCAGTTCCCCCATGCCTGACGGCAGAGGTGGGTTTTAAGGAGTTTATGAAAGGCGAGGAGGGTGGGGGCAATTCTAATCTCTGGGGGGAGCTGGTTCTAGAGGGTCGGGGCCGCCACAGAGAAGGCTCTTCCCCTGGGTCCCTCCAAACGGCATTGTTTAGTTGACGGGACCCGGAGAAGGCCAACTTTGTGGGACCCAACCGGTCGCTGGGATTAGTGCGGCAGAAGGCGGTCCCGGAGATATTCTGGCCCGATGCCATGAAGGGCTTTATAGGTCATAACCCGCACTTTGAATTGTGAATTGTTAATTTGGCACTTGGTGTGGAATTCGAGCTTCCAGGGTAGTTTAAGAGGGAACTGTTATGCTCACTGTAGAGTGAAAGGAGTTTTTCTTCATTTGTTCAAATGCCTCTCTTTAGTCTTCAGGATGTTCTTATGCAAGACTCGAGGCTTTACCTTATCTTTGAATTTCTTTCCATGGATCTCAAGAAATACTTGGATACTATCCCTTCGGGACAATATTTAGATCGTTCGCTCGTTAAGGTAAGAAAACGAAGCCCCGAGCCTCTTAAAGGTTGAGTTTGGTGGAAGCAGCATAAAAAGAGCCGGGGTGGCGCAGCAGGTAGAGTGCTGTACTGCAGGCCACTGAAGCTGACTGTAGGTCTGAAGGTCAGCGGTTCAAATCTCATCACCGGCTCAAGGTTGACTCAGCCTTCCATCCTTCCGAGGTGGGTAAAATGAGGACCCGGATTGTGGGGGCAATAGGCTGGCTCTGTTTTAAAAAAAAAAGTGCTGTTGCTGACATGTTGTAAGCCGCCCTGAGTCTAAGGAGAAGGGCGGCGTAAAAATTGAATGAATAAATGAATGAATGAATGAATGAATAAATAAATAAATAAATAAATAAAAAGCATACGAGTGCTTATGAAAAGTCATTGTCTGTTTTGGCCAAGGAATCCCTGCTTCTGAGCTGCAAAGCGCACCATCGGTTAAAAGCAGCTGTTGTGAAATCCAACATGTGCCAAATAAGCTTGGATCAGAGGTCTTCCGTAATGGCCTGTGCAGCTGACAGCGGGCTCCCGTCCAAGAGGAGACTGACTTGGTGATACTCCAGTGGCCTGTGCAGCTGGCGCCCGAGTCGGACAGTGGGGAGGAAGGCGAGGGCTCGGTGTCAGAGGCAGAGGTTCACCCAGGGCCTTTGGAACCTGCAGCACCTCATGGCAACGATGAAGGAGTAGTGGCTTCTCTTCTTGATGCACGAGTCTGCAGAGCTGCCAAGAGACAGGAGTGGTTACTCCAGAGGAGGTCTCCTCAGGAGTAAGACTGGGGACTAATTGGCCACACCCCTAGTCTACTTAAGGACATCAGAGGCAGCTAACAAGCTGCAGAAAGAACGTTTAAGAAACCCGTCTGATCATAGTGTCTGAAAAAAAATCAGGATTGTTTTCTCTGCTGCCGTTTCGGTTAAGTGTGCAATAGGGTTGATATCCCTGGAGGGGTCTGTAATATGGTAAATGATTTAGCTTTACTAGATAAATGGTCAAAGCAATGGAAACTGCAGTTTAATGTTTCCAAATGTAAAATAATGCACTTGGGGAAAAGGAATCCTCAATCTGAGTATTGAATTGGCAGTTCTGTGTTAGCAAAAACTTCAGAAGAGAAGGATTTAGGGGTAGTGATTTCTGACAGTCTCAAAATGGGTGAGCAGTGTGGTCGGGCGGTAGGAAAAGCAAGTAGGATGCTTGGCTGCATAGCTAGAGGTATAACAAGCAGGAAGAGGGAGATTGTGATCCCCTTATATAGAGCGCTGGTGAGACCACATTTGGAGTACTGTGTTCAGTTCTAGAGACCTCACCTACAAAAAGATATTGACAAAATTGAACGGGTCCAAAGACGGGCTACAAGAATGGTGGAAGGGTTAAAGGGTTAAATAAGGTTCAGGAGGGAAGTGTTTTTAATAGGAAAGTGAACACAGGAACAAGGGGACACAATCTGAAGTTAGTTGGGGGAATGATCAAAGGCAACATGAGAAAATATTATTTTACTGAAAGAGTAGTAGATCCTTGGCACAAACTTCCAGCAGACGTGGTTGGTAAATCCACAGTAACTGAATTTAAACATGCATGGGATAAACATATATCCATTGTAAGATGAAATACAGGAAATAGTATAAGGGCAGACTAGTTGGACCATGAGGTCTTTTTCTGCCGTCAGTCTTCTATGTTTCTATGTTATGCATTTTGCCAACTCTGAAGCTACATAAGATACTAAGATCCATTTGCTCTTCTTGGCTTTAAGAACTGATACCAGCTATTAATGAACATTAATGAGTGGCTGGTTGCTTGCCAAAAAAAGACTGCTTGTAGATTGGCGTGCGCATATTCATTGCTAAGACATTTTATTAGTGTTGCTTGAAGTGCATAAGTGCCTACAAACTGGGTGTTACGTTACGTTCTTGGTGGGGACAGAACATCTTCAAACCTGGCAACTTTAAGACTTGTGGACTTCAACTGTTGAAATCCACAAGTCTTAAATTGCAAGTTTGAGGACCCCTGGCTTAGATTTCCCTATTGCTTTTGCAAAGTATCTGTCATCCATAGTGACTTCTTGCTGACCAAGTCCCCACACCATTCTAGGACAGTGATGGTAAACCTTATTTTCCTTGGCTGCTGAAAGAGCGTAGGCATGCACGAGTGCCCACACCCATAATTCAATGCCTGGGGAGGGCGAGAACAGCTTTCCCCCGCCTCCCAGAGGCCCTCTGAAGGCTAGAAATGGCTTGTTTCCCAACTTCTGGTGGGCCCAGGAGGCTTGTGTTTCACCCACCCCAGGCTCCAAAGCAGAGGTCTTCAAACTTGGGAACTTTAAGTCCTGTGGACTTCAACTCCCAGAATTCTCCGGACACCTGTGCTGGCTGGAGAATTCTGGGAGTTGAAGTCCACAGGTCTTAAAGTGTCCAGGTTTGGGGACCCCTGCTCCAAAGGCTTCCCTGGAGCTGAGAGAGGATAAAAACGCCCTCCCACATCCCCCCGGAGGCTCTCTCGAAGCTAAAAATGCCCTTCCAGAGCCTCTCGGCTCGCCAAAAATCAGCTGGCCGGCAAAAACATGCCTGTTGGAGCTGAGCTAGGGCAATGGTTTGCGTGCCAGCCGGTATGGCTCCGCTTGCCACCTGTGGCACCTATGCCATAGGTTCGCCATCACTGTTCTAGGACTTCCAGGCTCGCTTTGGGAATGCAGGTATGCAACATGATGCATGACCATGCATCATTTAATTATGCCGATTGACTATGGGTGCTATGGACAGTTCTCTTGGGGGGAAGATGTACCCACTTTTTTTTTTCCTCTTGTGATTCTTTCAGAGTTACTTGTACCAAATCTTGCAAGGCATCGTCTTCTGCCATTCAAGAAGGGTTCTGCACAGGGACCTGAAACCTCAGAACTTGTTAATCGACGACAATGGTGTTATTAAACTGGCAGACTTTGGCCTGGCACGCGCTTTCGGCATCCCCGTGCGTGCCTATACACACGAGGTAAGGTGTGTGTGTGTAGCTCCGCCTTCTGGCAGAATCAGATCTCTGAAGAAGAGTATCAGACGTAACCCAAAGATGTTTTTATTGGGCATCTTGCCAGAGACATTTAACAAAGAAGAAACATATTTGATTGTACACTTAGTAACAGCCATTAGAATAGCATATGCTCAAAACTGGAAATTCAATAGAATACCGACAGAGAGAAGTACAGTGGTACCTCTACTTACGAACTTAATTTGTTCCATGAGCAGGTTCTTAAGTAGCAAAGTTTGTAAGAAGAAACAATTTTTCCCATAGGAATCAATGTAAAAGCAAATAATGTGTGCGATTGGGGAAACCACAGGGAGGGTGGAGGCCCTGTTTCCTCCCAGGAGATTCCTAGAGAGGCCTCCCAGAAGCTTCTCCCTGCCTTTTTCGGCCCTGTTTCCTCCCAGGAGATTCCTAGAGAGGCCCCACAGAGGCTGCTCCCTGCCTTTTCCCGTTACAGTTTTGGAGGCTCGGGTTTGTAAGTGGAAAATGATTCTTGAGAAGAGGCAAAAAAAATCTTGAACACCCGGTTCTTATCTAAAAATGTTCGTAAGTAGAGGAGTTCTTAGGTAGAGGTACCACTGTACTTAAGAAGATAATTGTGCAGAAATGAATAGATTGACAATGAAAATCAAAGGCAAGGAGGTTTGAATGGTTTGAAAAAGTATAGATAAAAGTTTTTAATATTAACTTAATGTAAATGGGATAAAAGGGAATGAGAAATATGATTGGTTTAACCCAGATGACAAAAATAGAGAAGGAGGCAGCATTAGATAAATAAATGACATATACCGATTGTTAAATTATAATAGAAAGGAAATAAAAATAAAGATTTAGGATTGTAATAATAACAAGTAAAAATTGAGAGAAGTTTTTCCAGTCTGTCACTTAATATAATCAAAATTAGCCATCTGAAATAAATACTTGGACCGACTGAATTATTGGGAAATTGAAATGTAGTTCAGGTTATTTTATTAGTCTGTGTAAGAGATAATATAAACATATGGATCAGCATTAGAGGTATATGTGTTGTTATGTATGTTTTTCAATGTGGAGAAAAATAAAACTTTTTTAAAAAGAAAAACCTCTGAAGAGGTTGAAGATAGGGATGCCCTGCAGATGGGGCCGCTGGGAGTAGAACTCACTTCCCAATACAGTGGTACCTCATCTTAAGAACGCCTCTTCTAACGAACTTTTCAAGATACGAACCCGGTGCTTAAGATTTTTTTGCCTCTTCTTCCGAACTATTTTCACCTTACGAACCCAAGCAGCTGCTGCTGGGATGAAGGGGTTTCTTTTTTTCCCCTTTTTTGAAGAAAGAAAAGGGAGGGGCTGCTTGGAGTAGGAAAGATTTTGCAGAGAACAACGTGCTTGCAAAGGCACTGAAATGGTGTCTTTTTAAGAAAGAAAAGGGAGGGGCAGCTTGGAGGAGTAAAGATTTTGCAGAGAACAACGTGCTTGCAAAGGCACTGAAACTGTGTCTTTTGAAGAAAGAAAAGGGAGGGGCAGCTTGGAGGAGTAAAGATTTTGCATGCTTGCAAAGGCACTGAAACTGTGTCTTTTGAAGAAAGAAAAGGGAGGGGCGCCCCCCTTGCCTTTCTTCCTTCCCACTCACCCTTTAGCCTAGCCTTGCTTCTTCCACCCGCCCCCTTTAGCTGCTCCTCCCTGCCCTCTGTTCGCCTCCCTTCTAAAGTTTGGGATTTTCCTGAAGGATTTGCACCCATTATTTGCTTTTACATTGATTCCTATGGGAAACATTGTTTCATCTTACGAACTTTTCACCTTACGAACCTCCTCCTGGAACCAATTTATTATTTATTCATTTATTTATTATTTAGATTTGTATGCCGCCCCTCTCCGCGAACTCGGGGCGGCTCACAACAAAAATATAAACAATCGTACAAATCCAAATAGATTCAATAAATTTAAGTATTTAAAATAGTTTTAAAAAGAACCCCACTATATTAACAAGCACACACACAAACATACCATACATAAATTGTACGTGGCCGGGGGAGGTGTTTCAGTTCCCCCATGCCTGACGACAAAGGTGGGTTTTAAGAACTTTACGGAAGGCAGGGAGAGTAGGGGCAGTTCTAATCTCCGGGGGGAGTTGGTTCCAGAGAGTCGGGGCCGCCACAGAGAAGGCTCTTCCCCTGGGGCCCGCCAACCGACATTGTTTAGTTGACGGGACCCGAGAAGGCCCACTCTGTGGGACCTAATCGGTCGCTGGGATTCGTGCGGCAGAAGACGGTCTCGGAGATATTCTGGTCCGATGCCATGAAGGGCTTTATAGGTCATGAATTGTGACCGGAAATTGATCGGCAGCCAATGCAGACTGCGGAGTGATGGTGAAACATGGGCATACCTAGGTAAGCCCATGACTGCTCTCGCAGCTGCATTCTGCACGATCTGAAGTTTCCGAACACTTTTCAAAGGTAGCCCCATGTAGAGAGCGTTACAGTAGTCGAATCTCAAGGTGATGAGGGCGTGAGTGACTGTGAGCAATGAATCCCGGTCCAGATAGGGCCGCAACTGGTGCACCAGGCGAACCTGGGCAAACGCCCCCCTCGCCACAGCTGAGAGATGGTTTTCTAATGTGAGCTGTGGATCGAGGAGGACGCCCAAGTTGCGGATCCTCTCTGAGGGGGTCAATAATTCCCCCCCCAGGGTAATGGACGGACAGATGGAATTGTCCTTGGGAGGCAAAACCCACAGCCACTCCGTCTTATCCGGGTTGAGCTTGAGTCTGTTGACACCCATCCAGGTCCCAACAGCCTCCAGGCACCGGCACATCACTTCCACCGCTTCGTTGCCTGGGCATGAGGTGGATATGTAAAGCTGGGTATCATCGGCATATTGATGATACCTCACCCCATGTCCTTGGATGATCTCACCCAGCGGTTTCATGTAGATGTTAAATAGCAAGGGGGAGAGGACCGACCCCTGAGGCACCCCACAAGGGAGAGACCTCGGAGCCGACCTCTGACCCCCCACTAACACCGACTGCGACCGGCCAGAGAGGTAGGAGGAGAACCACTGAAGAACAGTGCCTCCCACCCCCAGCCCCTCCAACCGGTGCAGAAGGATACCATGGTCGATGGTATCGAAAGCCGCTGAGAGATCGAGGAGCACCAGGACAGAGGATAAACCCCGGGCCCGCCAGAGATCATCCATCAACGCGACCAAAGCGGTTTCCGTGCTGTAACCGGGCCTGAAACCCGACTGCTGGGGACCTAGATAATCAGCTTCTTCCAAGGACCGCTGGAGCTGGAGTGCCACCACCTTCTCGACAACCTTCCCCATAAAGGGAAGGTTGGAGACTGGACGATAGCTGTTAAGTACGGCTGGGTCCAGGGAGGGCTTCTTGAGGAGGGGGCGCACAAGCGCTTCTTTATAGAGTGATGGAAAAACTCCCCTCCCCAAGGAAGCGTTGGTAATCTCCTGGGCCCAGCTCCGTGTCACCTCCCTGCTGGCCGAGACCAACCAGGAGGGACATGGATCCAGTAGACAGGTGGCGGAACTCACAGCTCCAATGGCCTTGTCCACTTCATTCAATTAAGTTCGTATGATGAGGTACCACTGTATGTGAACAGAGGTTTGGCAACAGCTAATCTCAGTTGCGTTCAACTTGAAACGGCTTCCTATTTTTTTCCTTTTGGAGACAACGGTGCTAACATTAGCTCGTTGAAGGGGGAAAATGGGTCTTAATGATTCACCATGAACAGTTTCTATCCAAACCTGCTTCTTAAATTTATGAGGTTCCAGCAGAAAGATGCTACCAGTAATATTTTTGGGAGATGGAATCCTACCTAGCACTTCCAATCGGTGGGTTTTAGATAGCAGCAGGGTGTCCAGCAAACCTGGAAAATCAGGGAATTATCAGGGAAATCAGCGGTTCAGGAATTATCAGGGAAATCGTGAAAAAAAAATGGAATAAATCGGGGGGAAACAAACTATTAAAATTTATTTAATTTATTTAATTTATTTATTTATTAGATTTATATGCCGCCCCTCTCCGTAGACTCGGGGTGGCTCACAACACAATAAAAACAGTTCCTGACAAATCTAATAATTTACAATTTAAAATTTAAAATAGTTTTTAAAAAAACCCATTTTTAAGCAGACATACCTACAAACATACCATACATAAATTATATAGGCCCGGGGGAGATATCTCAGTTCCCCCATGCCTGACGACGAAGGTGGGTTTTAAGGAGTTTGCGAAAGGCAAGGAGGGTAGGGGCAGTTCTAATCTCTGGGGGGAGCTGGTTCCAGAGGATCGGGGCCGCCACAGAGAAGGCTCTTCCCCTGGGGCCCACCAACCGACATTGTTTAGTTGACGGGACCCGGAGAAGACCCACTCTGTGGGACCTAATCGGTCGCTGGGATTCGTGCAGCAGAAGGCGGTCCCGGAGATATTCTGATCCGATGCCATGAAGGGCTTTATAGGTCATAACCAGCACTTTGAATTGTGACCGGAAATAGATCGGCAACCAATGAAAAATGTTTAACAGTCAGGGGAAAATGTAGAAAAATCGTGCTGCTTGGCAGAGTGAAGCAAAAATGAGCATAACTGCGGCAACAACTTGCTTCCCCAGCTACTGATGTTTCTCCATGGCTTGGCCGTTTGGTATGACGTCATCTACGACCACGCCTTAACTAGATTGCAAGTTACAGGGAAATGTCAGGGAATTTTGAAATGCTTTCCCCCCGGGACACCCTGTAGCAGGTAAAATCTTCTTCTTCCTGATTTCCCTTTCTAGGTTGTAACCTTGTGGTACAGATCCCCAGAGGTCTTGCTTGGCTCTGCCCGCTACTCTACCCCCGTAGATATGTGGAGCATCGGGACCATCTTTGCAGAAATTGCCAACAAGAAGCCGCTGTTCCACGGGGATTCGGAAATCGACCAGCTCTTCCGGATCTTCAGGTATTGAAAGCAGACAATCAGCTTGTTCTGTCGGGCTCTCTGGTAGACTCCTCCCAAAAATTCACAGGTACAAATTTCAGACACACACACGTTTGAAAAGTCAAAACAATGTTCTTTATAATGAAAATTCACTGAAACTAAGCCCTCTTTTGGTATAGCAAAGAGCACTGGTCTCCAAACAAACTGGTAATTTGTACAAGTCCCTTATCAGTTCTGTGATACTTATCTTGCAGCTGTGAGGCAATTCACAGTCCTTCTTCTTTCACAAAGTGAAACACACTTTGCTCTGGTTTAGTTTCAAAGCGGGGAAAAATCAGCACACAAAAGGTCAAAGTCAGTAAAGCAGTCACGAAACACAACGATCAGATAATCCTCCACAATGGCCAAACTCACAGCCTGCTCTTTATAGCAGCCTCACTAATGACCACAGCCCCACCCAACCACAGGTGGCCTCATTTTCTTTGATAATAATCTCTCAGTGGTTGCTGCCTATGCATCGCTCTCCGCATGCGTGGCTGTATCATTAACTCTTGTTCTGAACCCAAGGAGGAGCTAGATAATTGATCTCCTTCTGAGCTGTCTGCCCCACTCTCCTCCTCCCTGTCACTCATGTCTTCTTGGTCAGAGGAGCCTTCATCAGCAGATTCCACCGGGGGGCAAAACAGGCCTGCAGCATGTGGATGTCTCCCCCACATCCACAGTCCTTGGGGCAGGAGCTGGACCAGAGCTAACCACAACACAGCTGGAGTAAGAAGAATCAGCTGGCTCGCATGGGGGGGTGGTCCCTTTTGCATGCTTCTCATTTGAGAGAGACAACTGTGGTAGTTCCCTGATGAATTGGGGTTGGTCTGCTTATGACAGCTATGCAGGTGGGTGTATCCTGGACCACCTGTAACACCTATTGTGTTACTGCATCTCTCCTGCTGGACCCATGGAAGCAGAATTGTATTTTTCCAGCCTGATGATGATTGCTCGTTTCTTCTTAGATCCGTGATGGCGAACCTATGGCACGGCTGGCACGCGAGCCGTTGCTGTAGCTCAGCTCCAGCGCGCATGTGCATGCCGGCCAGCTGTTTGTTTGTTTTTTCTGCCCCGCCCACACCTCCCCTCCCCTTCCAGGAGTTTTCCCACGTAGCCCGAAATAATTTAATTTAATTGATTTGTGAGCCGGCCAACTCCTTTCGGACCCTGGGCGGTGTACAATCAATAGAAATAATAATAATAATAATAATAATAATAATTTATTAGATTTGTATGCCGCCCCTCTCTGAAGACTCGGAGCGGCTCAACAATGTACAGCAAAGCTAATAATTAAAACTAGGGCTAAAAACCCCCTATCATTTAAAAAAACAGACTCCGGGCGGCTCACAGCAGTGATAAAACAATATACAATAGCAAATCTAATATTAAAGTCTAAAATACTGCTCAGTCATAATTATACATAGAAACATAGAAGATTGGCGGCATAATTATACATAGAAACATAGAAGATTGACGGCAGAAAAAGACCTCATGGTCCATCTAGTCTGCCCTTATACTATTTCTTGTATTTTATCTTAGGATGGATATATGTTTATCCCAGGCATGTTTAAATTCAGTTACTGTGGATTTACCAACCACGTCTGCTGGAAGTTTGTTCCAAGCATCTACTACTCTTTCAGTAAAATATTTTCCCACGTTGCTTCTGATCTTTCCCCCAACTAACCTCAGATTGTGCCCCCATGTTCTTGTGTTCACTTTCCTATTGAAAACACTTCCCTCCTGAATCTTATTTAACCCTTTAACATATTTAAATCTTTCGATCATGTCCCCCCTACATTCATAAATCTTACTAGCCAAGGGATGGATCAATTACCCCATGCCTGGCGACATAGATGAGTTTTCAGAGTCTTGCGGAAGGCGAGGAGGGTGGGGGAAGTTCGAATCTCCGTGGGGAGTTGATTCCAGAAGGCCGGGACCATCACAAAGAAGGCTCTTCTCCTAGACGATATTGTTTAATCAACAGGGCCTGGAGAAGGCCGACGGGACCCAGAGAAGGGTCCTTTCTATCATCATAGAAATGATATAAAAACAGTATAAAATCCTCTTAATAAAAACATTTGTATTTCTGAGCTGGAGCTAGATGTTATTGCTCACAGCCCCCAGTTCTCCCTGCAGAGCCAGGTTTTTTTTATTATTATTATTAATTATTAATATTATTAATTAGATTTGTATGCCGCCCCTATCCGTAGACTCGGGGCGGCTCACAGCAGTGATAAAACAATATACAATAGCAAATCTAATATTAAAGTCTAAAATAACAATTTTACATTAAAAAACCTAAAAAAAACCTTATATAAAAAACATACAAACATTACATAGACAAGGGGAGATGTCTCAGTTCCCCCATGCCTGACGGTAGAGGTGGGTTTTAAGAAGTTTACGAAAGGCTAGGAGGATGGGGACAGTCCTAATCTCCGGGGGGAGCTGGTTCCAGAGGGTCGGGGCCGCCACAGAGAAGGCTCTTCCCCTGGGTCCCGCCAGCCCGCATTGTTTAGTCCAGTGTTTCCCAACCTTTTTTGAGCCGCGGCACATTATTCATGTTTTCAAAATTCTGGGGAACACTGAAGGGGGGGGGGCGGGGGGGCTAAAGAAAAGTTTGGACAAAAAAAATATCTCTTCCTCCATTTCACTCTATTTCTCCCTCCCTCTTTCTCTCCGTTCCTTCCCTTCTTTCTCTCCATCCCTCTTTCTTTCTTTCTTCCTCTCTTTTTTGCTCTCTTTCTCTCTCCCTCCTTCCCCCCTTTCTTTCTCTCTCTCTTGCTTTCTTTCCCTCTCTTTCTCTTGCTTTCTTTCTCTCATTCTCTCTCCCCTCCTTTTTCTCTCTCTCTCTTTCTCTCTCGTTCACCACGCCAGCAACAGAGAGAAAAAGAAAGAGCGAGAGAGAGCCGGAGAGAGAGTGGAGTGCGCAGCAGCCATCAGCCTCCTCGCCCTCCCAGACGTCCCCAGCGCCCGGCCTCGCGCCGCCTCCCGTTAGCCCGGCCGAAAGCCACACAGTCCCGGACTCCCGGATTGCTCGCTTCTCCGGCCAGTGCGGCGCTTTCCTGGGCAGATGGCTTTGCTGACCGGAGAAATGAGCGATCCGGGAGTCCGGGACTGTGTGGCTTTGCGCCATGAAGAGAAAACGGCAGCAGGGAAAAGTCGGCCGTTTTCTCTTCATGGCGCAAAGCCACACAGTCCCGGACTCCCGGATTCCTCGCCCCAAGGCAGGAGGCGGTGGCGGAGAAGAGTGGGCGGATCGGGCGGGCAATGGGGCAGGACGGAGAAGCCAGGGGCACGTTTGGCCGGAGGCACCGTGGGGAGCAGGGGCAGGGTGGTGCGGCAGTAGGAGTAAAGGGAGCCGCAGCTGCCCCTGCCTCCCCACGGTGCCTCCGGCCAAACGCGCCCCTGGCTTCTCCGCCCTGCCCCATTGCCCGCCCGATCTGCCCACTCTCCTCCGCCGCCTCTCGCCGTGGCACACCTGACGGTGTCTCGCGGCACACCAGTGTGCCGCGGCACACCGGTTGGGAAACGCTGGTTTAGTCAATGGGGCCCAGAGAAGGCCAACTCTCTGGGACCTATCCGGCCACTGGGATTCGTGCGGCAGAAGGTGGTCTTGCAGATATTTGATCCGATGCCATGAAGGGCTTTTAAGGCTTTCCGGAAGGCCAGGAGGGTAGGGGCGGTACGGATTTCCAGAGGTAGTTGGTTCCAGAGAGCCGGAACCGTCACAGAGTGGGCTCTCCCCTGCGGTCCCGCCTAGCGGCACGATTTGGCCAACAGGACCCAGAGAAGGCCAACTCTGAGGGATCTAACTGGTCTCTGGGAAATGTGAGGGAGAAGACCGTCCTGTTTTGGATGCTGTTAAGTATGGGGCTCATGTGTAGGCTCTGAGATGGTGTTTTTGGCCTCCAGGGGGCAGGGGCAGGCTGTTTTTGCCTTCCCCAGGATCCTATGGAGCTTGGGGAGAGCGAAAAACTGGCCCAACGGAAGTTTCCAGCCTCCGGAGACTTTCAGGGAGGCCTAGTAGGCCCAAAATTGGGTGCGGGAGTGGGGGGCAGGCACATGAGTGAGCTACCCTGCATGCACTTTCAGCACCCTAGGAAAGGTTCGCCATCACTGACCAAGATGATATCTGTGTTCAGTTCTGGAGACCTCACCTACAAAAAGATATTGACAAAATCGAATGGGTCCAAAGACGGGCTACAAGAATGGTGGAAGGTCTTAAGCATAAAACGTATCAGGAAAGACTTCATGAACTCAATCTGTATAGTCTGGAGGACAGAAGGAAAAGGGGGGACAGGATCGAAACATTTAAATATGTGAAAGGGTTAAATAAGGTCCAGGAGGGAAGTGTTTTTAATAGGAAAGTGAACACAAGAACAAGGGGACACAATCTGAAGTTAGTTGGGGGAAAGATCAAAAGCAACATGAGAAAATATTATTTCACTGAAAGAGTTGTAGATCCTTGGAACAAACTTCCAGTAGACGTGGTAGATAAATCCACAGTAACTGAATTTAAACATGCCTGGGATAAACATATATCCATCCTAAGATAAAATACAGAAAATAGTATAAGGGCAGACTAGATGGATCGTGAGGTCTTTTTCTGCCGTCAGTCTTCTATGTTTCTAAGATCCTTGAAATGTTGTGACATAAAATAAACATGTTGCTGAGCTTTGCGCAAATATTGCTGGCTAGCTTGCCAAGTTCCCCACCCATCTTTCTCAATGGGCCTCCATGACATGCAAGAGGTAGGAAAAGGGCAGACTAGATGGACCATGAGGTCTTTTTCTGCCGTCAGTCTTCTATGTTTCTATATGGAAAGACAGACCCGCGCAGCCAAACAACCCTCTCTCTCTCCTTTTTTCTGATGTTGCCAAAGCCACAACATTTTTCTCAGTTTGTGACCTGGTAGAGGGCATGGGAGCCTTAGCCAGGCGGTCTACATCCTCCAAGGCTGGGAGCCTACGCCATTTCTGACAGATGGACATTGCAGACAGATTCAACCCTCCTTTTTCTCCTCTTCCTTGGCAGAGCATTGGGGACCCCCAACAATGATGTTTGGCCGGAAGTAGAATCTCTGCAGGATTACAAGAACACTTTCCCCAAATGGAAAGCGAGCAGTCTGGCGTCTCATGTGAAGAATTTGGATGAGGAAGGCCTCGATCTGCTCTCCGTAAGTGACGGCATCACTCTTCTTCTGCGGCAGTGAATTTCAACTTTTTTTGAGCCGCGGCACATTTTTTACATTTATGAAACCCTGGGGCACATTGAGCGGGGCGGCGGGCTAAAAAAAGTTTGGACAAAAAAAATTCTTTCTCTTCCTCCCTTTCGCTCTATTTCTCTCTCCCTCCTCTCCCTTCCTTCCTCTTTCTTTCTCTCCATCCCTCTTTCTTTCTCTTCCTTCCTCTTTTTTGCTCTCTTTCTCTCTCCCTCCCTACCTCCCTCTATGTCTTTCTCTCTCCTTCCCTCCCTCTCTTTCTCTCTCGCTCTCATGCTTTCTTTCTCTTGTTCTCTTTCTTGCTTTCTTCCTCTCTCTCTTGCTCTCTTGCTTTCTTTCTCTTGTTCTCTTTCTCTCTCTCTTGTTCTCTTTCTCTCGCTCGCTTTCTCTCTCTCTCTTGCTTTCTTTCTCTCTGAGCTTTGCGGCACACCTGACCATGTCTCGCGGCACACTAGTGTGCCGCAGCACACTGGTTGAAAAACACTGTTCTGCGGGATTTGAAAGTGGAGTTCTTTTTCGCTTGGGTTCGAAACCTTTCACTGCTTATCCAAGTACAGTGGTACCTCTATGTACGAACTTAATTCATTCCGTGACCAGGTTCTTAAGTAGAAAAGTTTGTAAGTAGAAGGAATTTTTCCCATAGGAATCAATGCAAAAGCAAATAATAAAGCATGCAAACCCCCAGCTCAGGTGCCAGGTGTTGTACATACTTCTGGTCAGTTGGAGGATGATGAAGAACTTGAGGACTCTGATACAGATAGTGTTTATGAATTAGTGGTGGGCCCGGGGTTACAGGTAGTAGAACAGGTGGGAGGCCAGCCACAGGATGTGGCTATGAGTCCAGAATCTAGCGAGGAAGAATCAGACGTTCGCTGGGTCAATCCTAAATTCAGAAGGGTCCAAAAACGTAAAGAACAGGTGTTTGGAAGAAGATATTAAGGGGAGGAATGGGTTAAATGCTGTAGTGGTGTATTTGGTACGTCAGTGGGGAAGAAGGGTAGAATTTCAATGTTGTAGGGCTAAAATGAAAGTTTTTTCCATTCAGCTTCCCAGCAAGCAAATGCATTCTGTGCTATTTTACAGTCATTTCTGCTGTTCGTGAATCATGTTGTGAGTAAATAAATCTTGTTAAACGGAGTAGACTGGGAGGAATGTATGAGGAATGCAATTAAAAAAGATAAGGGGGAGGAAGAGGAATGTGGCAGAATGAACTGTAGTGAATACGGAAGGGGAGAAAAATAAAAATGGAGTTTTTTGGTTTATGAATTACTGCATTTAGTAAGAGTTATTTGTAATAGATAAAGTTCTACCAGAACACCAGCTGCACAGGCTGCTGGTGCAGCACCAAGTTGGTCTTCTTGAGTGGGAGCCGCTCTCAACAAACTCAAACTCAACCCAGACAAGACGGAGTGGCTGTGGGTCTTGCCTCCCAAGGACAATTCCATGTGTCCGTCCATTACCCTGGGGGGGGGGACTACTGACCCCCTCAGAGAGGGTCCGCAACGTGGGCGTCCTCCTCGATCCACAGCTGACATTGGAACATCATCTTTCGGCTGTGGCGAGGAGGGCATTTGCCCAGGTTCGCCTGGTGCACCAGTTGCGGCCCTATTTGGACAGGGAGTCATTGCTCACAGTCACTCATGCCCTCATCACCTCGAGGTTCGATTACTGCAATGCTCTCTACATGGGGCTACCTTTGAAAAGTGTTCAGAAACTTCAGATCGTGCAGAACGCAGCCGCGAGAGCTATCGTAGGGCTTCCAAGATTCGCCCACGTTTCTACAACACTCCGTGGCTTGCATTGGCTGCCGATCAGTTTCCGGTCACAATTCAAAGTGTTGGTTATGACCTTTAAAGCCCTACATGGCATTGGACCAGAGTACCTCCGGAACCGCCTGCTACCGCACAAATCCCAGCGACCGATATGGTCCCACAGAGTTGGCCTTCTCCGGGTCCCGTCGACTAAACAATGTCATCTGGTGGGCCCCAGGGGAAGAGCCTTCTCTGTGGCGGCCCCGGCCCTCTGGAATCAACTCCCCCCCGGAGATTAGAACTGCCCCCACCCTACCTCCCTGTCTTTCGTAAACTACTCAAGACTTACTTATACCGCCAGGCATGGGGGAGTTGAGACACCTTTCCCCCAGGCTTTTTTATACTTTGTTTTATGTTTGGTATGAATATACTGTTTGGTTTTTTAAATAATGATAGGGTTTTATATGTTTTTTAATATTAGATTTGTTCTACTACTATATTGTTTTTATTACTCTTGTGAGCCGCCCCGAGTCTTCGGAGAGGGGCGGCATTCAAATCTAAATAATAATAATAATAATAATAATAATAATAATAATAATAATAATAATAATAATAATATCAGCTTCACAGGCTGATGGTGGGCAAAAACACTGTGGATGATCAGTGAGTGATGTGTCCCTTTGTTCTGACTTGCAGAAAATGTTGATCTACGATCCCGCAAAAAGGATTTCTGGACGTGTGGCTCTAAATCACCCCTACTTTGATGACCTGGACAAATCGAAACTCCCAACCCACCGGCTCAAGAAATGCTAACTGTTGGCTTGTGGAGAAGCTGCTGCGGCTACTACTGCTACAGATGTTTGTTGCAAGAGTATGCAGAAATTGTTCCTCTTGGTTTTTTATATATATGTCTGTCTTGATCTGTTCTAAAATTATATAAGCCCTGTTTAGGGTTCCCCCGATGTAAAATCCTCCTGAAATGTAAATATTAAGCAATTCAATCCTCAATAAAGTTGTGCACTGTTAATTATTCCCACCGTTATATAAATAAATCCTGTAAAATTAGCCTGGAATGTTTATTGCTTGCAGATGCTTAGCCCTGACTACCAGAAAGGGGCTAAAGGCTTTTTGGCCTTTAGGGCAGTGATGGCAAACCTATGGCACAGGTGGCATGCGGAGCCATATCTGCTAGCACGCGAGCCGTTTGCCCTAGCTCAGCTCCAACATGCATGTGTGTGCCAGCCAGCTGATTTTTTGCGTACACATGTTGTGGTTAGCTCTGGCCCAGCTCCTGCCCCAAAGACTGTGGATGTGGGGGAGACATCCACATGCTGCAGGCCTGTGTTGCCCCCGGTGGAATCTGATGATGAAGGCTCCTCTGACCAAGAAGACATGAGTGACAGGGAGGAGGAGAGTGTGGCAGACAGCTCAGAAGGAGATCAATTATCTCTCCTCCTTGGATTCAGAACAAGAGTTAATGAAAGGAGGAGCTAGATAATTGATCTCCTGAGCTGTCTGCCACACTCTCCTCCCTGTCACTCATGTCTTCTTGGTCAGAGGAGCCTTCATCAGCAGATTCCACCTGGAGAAAAACAGGTCTGCAGCATGTGGATGTCTCTCCCACATCCACAGTCATTGGGGCAGGAGCTGGGCCAGAGCTAACCCCAACACTTTCCAGGTTGAATCTCTACTTGTTCAGTTTCCATCCATAGTTCCTTGTCTGGCCTTTGGGTGCTTTGGAGAATAGCTTGACCCCCCCGCTCCCCTGTGACAGCCCCATAAATATTGGCAGATGCTATCATGTCTCCCCTGGTCCTTCTCTTCATTAGACTAGCCATGCCCAGTTCCTGTAACCGTTCACCGTATGTTTCATCCTGGTTGCTTTCCCTTCTCCTCCCTGCCTGGAGGACATAGCCCCTGCTGTGACCTGCAACTCCCTCCGTAGTAGTAGGCATCACCCTCTAGACCAGGGGTAGGCAAAGTTGCCTCTTCTATGACATGTGGACTTCAACTCCCAAAATTCCTGAACTAGGGTGATTGGCTCAGGAATTCTGGGAGTTGAAGTCCATAAGTCATAGAAGAGCCAACTTTGCCAATCCCTGGTCTAGACCAGAGATCTCCAATCTTGGCAACTTTTAAGACTTGTGGACTTCAACTCCCAGAATTCCAAGTTGCCAAGTTTGGAGACCTGCTCCAGATCACAAGCAGGCTGGGCAGTGGTCATCTACCTCCTCTTGCAGCAAGAGAAGTTTTTTAATTTTAATTTTATTTTTATTTATTCATTTGTCCAATACACAAATACATAGGACGAAAAATAGACATGTAGTAATATATATAAGGGTAAAGTTAACTTAGAGGAGAGGATATATGAAAGAAAGAAAATATATATGATAAGTGAGAGAAAGGAGAGACAATTGGACAGGAGACGAAAGGCACACCGGTACACCTATGTACGCCCCTTACTGGCCTCTTAGGAATCTGTAGAGGTCAATCGTGGAGAGTCTAAGGGAGAAATGTTGGGGGTTAGGGGTTGACACAATTGAGTCTGGTAATGAGTTCCACGCTTCGATAACTCGATTGTTGAAATCATATTTTTTACAGTCAAGTTTGGAGCAGTTCGTATTAAGTTTGAATCTGTTGCGTGCTCTTGTGTTGTTGCGGTTGAAGCTGAAGTAGTCATTGACCGGTAGGATGTTGCAGCATATGATCTTGTGGGCAAGTTGCAGCAGACCATTGTTAAACCTTCTATTGAACATTTGCTTCTCCTGTGAAACTTCCCGAAGATTGTCAAGCCACTGAAACTCAGCTTGCATCACTGCTGACCGACAACCATTCAACTGAAGGATGTTCTGTAGCAGGGGGAAAAATGAGGTCATTGTAAACTTAACAAATTCAAGTGAGAAACGGTGGTTGCTGTATCCATGACTCAACAAACTGACTTGTTGATGTGGTCATTTCCTCTTGGACCACAAGATGTCAGCACAATCTCTGTAATTGTTTATTTATTTATTTTGTCCAATACACAATGAGGGATTTAGTGGGTATATATATATATGTTTTTTAGTGGGTATATATATGTGTGTGTTTTTAATAGGAAAGTGAACACAAGAACAAGGGGACACAATCTGAAGTTAGTTGGGGGAAAGATCAAAAGAAACGTGAGGAAATATTATTTCACTGAAAGAGTAATAGATCCTTGGAACAAACTTCCAGCAGACGTGGTTGGTAAATCCACAGTAACTGAATTTAAACATGCCTGGGATAAACATATATCCATCATAAGATAAAATACAGGAAATAGTATAAGGGCAGACTAGATGGACCATGAGGTCTTTTTCTGCTGTCAGTCTTCTATGTTTCTATGTTTCCATATACACACACATAGTAAAATACATGATGAAGGTTATAGAGGAGATACTCATAGTAAAATATATCTAAGAAAGAATAGAAGAGATGATATAGAAATAGAACCTATCAATGAAAGAATAGAAGAAGAGATATAGGAATAGAAGAAAGGAATAGGAGATATAGGAGAGCAATAAGACAGGGGACGGAAGGCACTCTAGTGCACTTGTACTCGCCCCTTACTGACCTCTTAGGAATCTGGATAGGTCAAACGTACATAATCTAAGGGTAAAGTATTGGGGGTTTGGGGATGACACTATGGAGTCGGGTAATGAGTTCCACGGTTACTGAAGTCATATTTTTTACAGTCACGTTTGGAGCGGTTAATATTAAGTTTAAATCTGTTGTGTGCTCTTGTGTTGTTGTGGTTGAAGCTGAAGTAGTCGCCGACAGGCTGGACGTTGCAGCATATGATCTTGTGGGCAATACTTAGATCATGTTTAAGGCGTCTTAGTTCTAGTCTTTCTAGGCCCAGGATTGAAAGTCTAGTCTCATAGGGTATTCTGTTTCGAGTGGAGGAGTGAAGGGCTCTTCTGGTGAAGTATCTTTGGACATTTTCAAGGGTGTTAATGTCTGAGATGCGATATGGGTTCTAAACAGATGAGCTGTATTTGAGGATGGGTCCACAAGACATACAGACCACAAGATGTCAGCACAAACTCTGTAATTGTCTTCTTAAACAAGGCGTGGTTGGAGATCGGCTGGAGGGTGGCGCTGAATAGCCCTGGAATAATTTGCAGGATTATTAAAGGGGGAGTGTGTACTTTGATGTGAGTTTATGGGGCAGAATTACTACACTTAAAATGATTGTTTAAAAGACTGCAAACATTTTAAAAACTCTTAATTCATGCTGGGTTTTGCTTCTGGGAGTAGCTGGTGAATTAGAACAGTGATTCCCAACCTTGGCAACTGGAAGATATTTGGACTTCAACTCCCAGAATTCCCCAGCCAGCATTTGCTTGGCATTCGCTGGCTGGGGAATTCTGGGAGTTGAAGTCCAAATATCTTTGTTGCCTAGGTTGGGAAACACTGGGTTTAGAAGATGAGCTTGTCTTTGTGGAAAAAGGAGCGTTCGTCAAACTTGCCAAGTTTGTCGATGTCGCATTTACTTCATATAAATCTATTTTTAAAAATATATATATATTTATTGATTTTTTTCCCCAGTTTCAGTACTTCATTTAAATCTAATACAGTGGTACCTCCACTTACAAACTTAATTTGTTCCGTGACCAGGTTCTTCAGTAGAAATGTTGGTAAGAAAAAGCTGTTTTTCCCATGGGGATCAATGTAAAAGCAAATAATGTGCGCGATTGGGGAAACCACAGGGAGGGTAGAAGCCCTGTTTCCTCCCAGGAGATTCCCAGGGGGGCGCCATGGAGGTTTCTCCCCGCCTTTTCTGGCCCTGTTTCCTTCCAGGATATTCCTAGAGAGGCCCCACGGAGGCTTCTCCCAGCCTTTTCTGGTTACAGTTTCAGAGGCTCGGGTTTGTAAGTGGAAAATGGTTCTTGGGAAGAGGCAAAAAAATCTTGAACACCCGGTTCTTATCTAGAAAAGTTCGTAAGTAGAGGCGTTTGTAGGTAGAGGTACCACTGTATTTTCAAATAGAAAACCCAGAGTAAAATTTATTTATGAATGACACAAAATGCTAGACTGCCGTAACTCAAAATGGACCTGCTTAGTCTACAGAAAAGATGATCAAAATGTTTGATATTGAAGCATTCCAAAAGCAGAATAGGAAGGATTTTTTTTTTTCGGGGAGCGGGTGTGTGTGTGTGTGTTTGTCCATTATTTATTTATTTATTTAATTCTACTTCTATGCCGCCCAATTTATTTAATTATTTATTTATTTATTTATTTATTGGATTTGTATGCCGCCCCTCTCCAGAGACTCGGGGCGGCTAACAGCGACAATAAAACAGTGTACAATAGTAATTTGGTATTGATGATTAAAAATCAATTAATATAAAAACCAAACATACATACATACATACATACATACCATGCATAGAATTGTAAAGGCCTAGGGGGAAAGAGGATCTCAATTCCCCCATGCCTGGTGGCAGAGGTGGGTTTTAAGTTGTTTACGAAAGGCAAGGAGGGTGGGGGCCGTTCTAATCTCTGGGGGGAGTTGGTTCCAGAGGGCTGGGGCCGCCACAGAGAAGGCTCTTCCCCTGGGTCCCGCCAGGCGACATTGCTTAGTTGACAGGACCCGGAGAAGGCCAATTCTGTGGGACCTAACTGGTCGCTGGGATTCATGCAGCAGAAGGCGGTCCCTGAGGTAATCTGGTCCGAAGGACTCCCGAAGGACTCATAAGTAGAGGCATTCTTAGGTAGAGGTACCACTGTACAGTGATGGCAAACCTGTGGCACTCAGAGTCATATCTGCTGGCACGCGAGCCGTTGCCCTAGCTCAGCTCCAACATGCATGTGTGTGCCTGCCAGCTGGAGTTTGCTTGCAAAGAGGTTCTGGGAGGGCGTTTTTGGCTTCCAGAGAGCCTCCGGAGGTGGGAGGAGTTTTTACCCTACCCTGCTCCAGGGAAGACTTTGGAGCCTGGGGAAGGTGAAACACAAGCCTACTGGGTCCACCAGAAGTTGGGAAACAGGCCTCCATAGGACCTCCAGGGGACAGGAGAAGTTGTTTTTGCCCTCCCCAGACATTGAATTAGGCGTGTGGGCACTCATGCATGCGCGATAGCGCACATGCACGGTCTTTCGGGACACAAGGGAAAAAAGGTTCGCCATCACTGATCTAATATTTAAAGTTTTGCACTGTTAGAGTGAAAAGGGCTTCGTGTTTCATGCATCTTCATGAGGCTCCGTGTCCTCGTAGAGGGGCGGCATACAAATCTATTTTTTTTAAATTATTATTATTATTATTATTATTATTATTATTATTATTATTAATTTATTAGATTTGTATGCCGCCCCTCTCTGCAGACTCGGGACGGCTAACAGCAGTAAAAAAGACAAATATAACAAAGTAATTTTAAAAACCCCAATTTAAGAGACCAATCATACAAACACACATACCATGCATACATTTTATAAGCCTAGGGGGAAGGGAATATCTCAATTCCCCCATGCCTGACCACAGAGGTGGGTTTTAAGGAGCTTACGAAAGGCAAGGAGGGCGGGGGCAATCCTGATATCCAGGGGGAGTTGGTTCCAGAGGGTCGGGGCCACCACAGAGAAGGCTCTTCCCCTGGGTCCCGCCAAACGACATTGTTTAGTCGACGGGACCCGGAGAAGGCCAACTCTGCGGGACCTAACCGGTTGCTGAGGTTCGTGCAACAGAAGACGGTCCCAGATAATAATAATAATAATAATAATAATAATAATAATAATAATAATAATAATAATAATCTACTTTCTCCTTCAACAACACAAGCAGATTTCTGCCTTGACCTGCGAAGGAACCAGTAGCCCATAGCTGGCTGGAGAATTCTGGGAGTTGAATTTCATAAGTCTTACAGTTGCCAAGTTTGGGGACCTCTGCTGTAGCCTTTTTCCCAACGGCAGAGCATCTTAAACTCAAGAAACAAGAATACGAAAAGTATGTTTTCCACTCCTGCTCACAGCTTCCCATCTTTGGCCGAGTGCGAAACCCAAACACTTTTCAACATATGTGGATACTATTCACTTGCACTTAAGGCAGGTGGGAAAACTCTGCTGGTGCGTCTCTGCTCTTCCCTTCAGCTAGAAGTGTGATACGGAAAATATTGTGCCTCCAGCTGGCCATCGATTGCCACAAAACGCTCAGAATTTCTGAACAAAGTTAAATGGAGGAATTTCAACCTGGTGTAGGTAAGTATAGGCCTCGATTTCAGGCTTTTTGGTTTTGCTTGGAAGGAAGGTCTATGGCAGTGATGGCGAACCTATGGCACAGGTGCCACAGGTGGCACGTGGAGCCATATTTATTTATTTATTTATTAAATTTGTATGCCGCCCCTCTCCACAGACTCGGGGTGGCACACAGCAACAGAAAAGAATATATAATACAAATTCAATAATTAGAAAGCTAAAAAACCCATAATTTAAAAAACATGCACACAACATACCATACATAAACAGTATAGGCCTGGGAAAGTTATCTCAGTTCCCCCATGTCTGACAGCAGAGGTGGGTTTTAATGAGTTTACGAAAGGCAAGGAGGATGGGGGCAGTTCAAATCTCGGGGGAGTTGGTTCCAAAGGGTCGGGGCCGCCACAGAGAAGGCTCTTCCCCTGGGACCCGCCAAACGACATTGTTTAGTCGACAGGACCCGGAAAAGACCAACTCTGTGGGACCTAACCGGTCGCTGGGATTCGTGCGACAGAAGTCGGTCCCAGAGATATTCTGATCTGATGCCATGAAGGGCTTTATAGGTCAAAACCAACACTTTGAATTGTGACCGGAAATTGATTGGCAACCAATGCAGACTGCGGAGTGTTGGTGTAACATGGGCATACTTTGGGAAGCCCATGATTGCTCTCGCAGCTGCATTCTGCACGATCTGAAGTTTCCAAACACTTTTCAAAGGTAGCCCCATGTAGAGAGTATTACAGTAGTCAAACCTCGAGGTGATGAGGGCATGAGTGACTGTGAGCAGTGAGTCCCGGTCCAAATAGGGCCGCAACTGGTGCACCAGGCGAACCTGGGCAAACGCCCCCCTCGCCACAGCTGAAAGATGGTTCTCTAATGTGAGCTGTGGATCGAGGAGGACGCCCAAGTTGCGCACCCTCTCTGAGGGGGTCAATAATTCCCCCCCCCCCAGGGTGATGGATGGACAGATGGAATTGTCCTTGGGAGGCAGAACCCACGGCCAATCCGTCTTATCAGGGTTGAGTTTGAGTCTGTCGACACCCATATCTGCTGGCACGCGAGCCATTGCCCTAGCTCAGCTCCAACGTGCATGTGTGTGCCAGCCAGCTGATTTTTGGCTCACAGAGAGGCTCTGGGAGGGCGTTTTTGGCTTCCAGAGAGCCTCCAGAGGGATGTGGGAGGACGATTTCACCTTCCCCCCCCCCCCCGCTCCAGAGAAGCCTTGGAGCCTGTGGAGGGCAAAACACGTGCCTATTGGGCCCACCAGAAGTTAAGAAACAGACCATTTCCGGCCTCCAGAGGGCCTCCAAGGGGTGGAGGAAGCTGTTTTTGCCCTCCCCAGGCACTGAATTATGGGAGTGGGCACTCGCGCATGCACGATAATACACACCCACGCTCTTTCGGCACCCGAGGAAAAATTGGTTCGCCATCACTGGTCTATAGTCATGATGGTGAACCTATGGCACCCAACGCGTTGCCCTATGTTGTGGTTAGCTCTGGCCCAGCTCCTGCCCCAAGGACTGTGGATGTGGAGGAGACATCCACATGCTGCAGGCCTGTTTTGCCCCCCCCCCCCGATGGAATCTGCTGATGAAGGCTCCTCTGACCAAGAAGACATGAGTGACAGGGAGGAGGAGAGTGTGGCAGACAGCTCAGAAGGAGATCAATTCTCTAGCTCCTCCTTGGATTCAGAACAAGAGTTAATGATACAGTCAGGCATGCGGAGAGCGATGCATAGGCAGCAACAACTGAGATATTATTATCAAAGAAAATGAGGCCACCTGTGGTTGGGTGGGGCTGTGGTAATTAGTGAGGCTGCTATAAAGAGCAGCCTGTGGGTTTGGCCATTGTGGAGGATTATCTGATCCTTGTGTTTCGTGACTGCTTTGCTGACTTTGACCTTTTGTGTGCTGATTTTTCCCCGCTTTGAAACTAAACCAGAGCAAAGTGTGTTTCACTTTGTGAAAGAAGAAGGACTGTGAATTGCCTCACAGCTGCAAGCTAAGTATCTCAGAACTGGTAAGGGACTTGTACAAATTACCAGTTTGTTTGGAGACGAGTGCTCTTTGCTATACCAAAAGAGGGCTTGGGCCGCGGAGTTAGCCGTTCCAGGGGAACGAGGGACCGTTGCTTAATAACGATCCCTTGTTCTGGCTCCGTGAGCCCAATCTTGGGTACTGGTGATGAGTGTAACACTGGCCCTGGACTCAGGTTGCTGCTGCTTAATGCCAGGTCGGTGGTAAACAAAGCTCTCCTCATCCGGGATCTGATCCTGGATGAGGAGGCCGACCTGGCATGTATTACTGAAACCTGGCTGGGCCCGGAGGGAGGTGTTCCTCTCTCTGAAATTTGCCCAGCTGGGTTTCAGATATGGCATCAACCTCGACCCCAGGGAAGGGGGGGAGGAGTGGCTATTATAGCCAGGGAGAGCCTTTGCCTACGTGGACTCATTGCTCCGGAAATTGCGGGTTGCGAGTCACTCTTGATGAAGTTGGACCTAGGGGTTCAGGTGGGCTTATTTCTCACGTACCTGCCTCCCAGCTGCGTGTCAAAAGCCCTGCCTGTGCTACTCGAGGAGGTAGCCGGGTTGGCGGTGGAGTTCCCCAGACTTATTGTCTTGGGGGACTTCAACCTGCCGTCACTCGGCGAAACCTCTGGGTTGGCACAGGAGTTCATGGCCACCATGACAGCCATGGACCTGACTCAAGTAGTACGGGGTCCGACTCATGAGGGGGGGCACGCACCCGACATGGTATTCCTTTCCGAGCAACTGAGTAATGGTCTGAGACTAAGGGGCTTAGAAGCAGTGCCTTTGTCATGGTCAGACCATTTTCTACTACGGCTTGACTTCCTGGCTCCAATCCTTCCCCGCAGGGAGGCGGAACCAATTAAGATGTTCCGCCCCAGACGCCTGATGGACCCAGAGGGCTTTCAGACGGCGCTTGGGGTTATACCAGAGGCACTTGTCCACAGTTCGGCAGAGTCTCTTGCGAAAGCCTGGAACGAGGCTGCAGCAGAGGCCCTTGACCGGATTGCGCCTTTGCGACCTCTCCGTGGCGCTAGACCCCGTAGAGCTCCATGGTTCAACGAGGAGCTCCGGGAGTTGAAACGCCAGAAGAGACGTCTAGAGAAGCGATGGAGGAAGAGTAGGTCTGAATCTGATCGAACACTTGTAAGAGCTTTTATTAAGACTTACAAAGTGGCGCTCAAGGCAGCAAGATGCGCGTACCATGCCGCCTTGATTGCATCAGCGGAATCCCGCCCGGCCGCTCTGTTTAGGGTGACCCGCTCCCTTCTTAATCAGGGGGGAGTTGGGGAACCCTTGCAGAGTAGTGCCGAGGACTTTAACTCGTTTTTCGCTGATAAAGTCGCTCGGATTCGGGCCGACCTCGACTCCAATTGTATAGCAGAGTCGACTGACAACGAGTCAGTCGAGGTGACTGGGGCACGTACTTGTCCACCTGTCTGGGAAGAGTTTGATCTGGTGACACCTGATGAAGTGGACAAGGCCATTGGAGCTGTGAGTTCCGCCACCTGTTTACTGGATCCGTGTCCCTCCTGGTTGGTCTCGGCCAGCAGGGAGGTGACACGGAGCTGGGCCCAGGAGATTACCAACGCTTCCTTGGGGAGGGGAGTTTTTCCATCACTCTATAAAGAAGCGCTTGTGCGCCCCCTCCTCAAGAAGCCCTCCCTGGACCCAGCTGTGCTTAATAACTACCGTCCAGTCTCCAACCTTCCCTTTATGGGGAAGGTTGTTGAGAAGGTGGTGGCACTCCAGCTCCAGCGGTCCTTGGAAGAAGCCGATTATCTAGGTCCCCAGCAGTCGGGTTTCAGGCCCGGTTACAGCACGGAAACCGCTTTGGTCGCGTTGATGGATGATCTCTGGCGGGCCCGGGACAGGGGTTTATCCTCTGTCCTGGTGCTCCTTGACCTCTCAGCGGCTTTCGATACCATCGACCATGGTATCCTTCTGCGCCGGCTGGAGGGGTTGGGAGTGGGAGGCACTGTTCTTCAGTGGTTCTCCTCCTACCTCTCTGGCCGGTTGCAGTCGGTGTTAGTGGGGGGACAGAGGTCGACTCCTAGGTCTCTCCCTTGTGGGGTGCCTCAGGGGTCGGTCCTCTCCCCCCTGCTATTTAACATCTACATGAAACCGCTGGGTGAGATCATCCAAGGACATGGGGTGAGGTATCATCAATATGCTGATGATACCCAGCTTTACATCTCCACCCCATGCCCAGTCAACGAAGCGGTGGAAGTGATGTGCCGGTGCCTGGAGGCTGTTGGGGCCTGGATGGGTGTCAACAGACTCAAACTCAACCCGGATAAGACGGAGTGGCTGTGGGTTTTGCCTCCCAAGGACAACTCCATCTGTCCGTCCATTACCCTGGGGGGGGAATTATTGACCCCCTCAGAGAGGGTCCGCAACTTGGGCGTCCTCCTCGATCCACAGCTCACATTAGAACAACATCTCGCAGCTGTGGCGAGGGGGGCGTTTGCCCAGGTTCGCCTGGTGCACCAGTTGCGGCCCTATCTGGACCGGGACTCACTGCTCACAGTCACTCATGCCCTCATCACCTCGAGGTTCGACTACTGTAATGCTCTCTACATGGGGCTACCTTTGAAAAGTGTTCGGAAACTCCAGATCGTGCAGAATGCAGCTGCGAGAGCAGTCATGGGCTTACCCAGGTATGCCCATGTTTCACCATCACTCCGCAGTCTGCACTGGCTGCCGATCAGTTTCCGGTCACAATTCAAAGTGTTGGTTATGACCTTTAAAGCCCTTCATGGCACTGGACCAGAATATCTCCGAGACCGCCTCCTGCCGCACGAATCCCAGCGACCAATTAGGTCCCACAGAGTGGGCCTTCTCCGGGTCCCGTCAACTAAGCAATGTCGGTTGGCGGGCCCCAGGGGAAGAGCCTTCTCTGTGGCGGCACCGGCCCTCTGGAACCAACTCCCCCCGGAGATTAGAACTGCCCCTACTCTTCCTGCCTTCCGCAAACTTCTTAAAACCCACCTTTGCCGTCAGGCATGGGGGAATTGAAACATCCCCCCCCCCTGGGCACGTTGAATTTATATATGGTATGCTTGTGTGTGAGTCTGTTAGTTTGTGGGGTTTTTTTTTTTTTTAAATCTTTAAAATTTTAAATTGTTGATTACTTATGATTTGTCTTTTACATGTTGTGAGCCGCCCCGAGTCTTCGGAGAGGGGCGGCATACAAATCCAAGTAATAAATAAATAAATAAATAAATAAAGAACATTGTTTTGAATTTTCAAAGGTGTGTTTGTGTCTGAAATTTGTACCTGTGAATTTTGGGAGGAGTCTACCAGAGAGCCCGACAGAACACCCTATGTCAGCTCCAGTGCACATTTATGTGCTAGCCAGCTCATTTTCGGCCTTGGGGAAGATCGTTTTGCCCACCCAATGGGCAAATCGCTCAATGCGCAAACTGGAAGTTCAGAAGAAACGGACTTCCGTATTGCCTGTTGTGCTGTTTTGCCTGTTGTACTGCATGCTGGGACACGCATACAGGAGAACATAAGATGCATGTGCAGCGCACCATTAGCGGCGGTAATGGGAATCCATCGCTGCATGTGACCCAGCTGGGAAAACAGTTCGAGAAATATTCTGAAAAAGAAGCATGGATTTGGTTTGAACACATTCTTTCAAATGAGGAGAGGCCAACGATTAGGAAAAGGTTGTATAGCTAAACCATTTTATTGAGATGCTTTTTTTTCCCAAAATAGAAACACAAGAAAGTCTCCCACCAAGCTTAAAAGGCCACAGGCAGAATTAAACCAAATGAACCAGCCACTTGGTCCCAGGAGCTCTTAAGTAGTTCAACCCTGGTGATTGCAAACAGCCCCTAGTTCGTCGACTCCTTTCCCTGTGTCGAGAGTACCGTTGATCGTGCCAGGCACGGCAGCGATGTTTATACGACACACACGTTTTGCAATGAGCTGCCTCGATTTGGGACAGGTGAGGAGCTGAGCCCATAGCTCCCCTTGTCTAGAGGTGGTTGCTAAACTGGACTCCAGAAGGGTGTCATAAGCAGCCTTTGGCTCTCCTCCACATGAATAAATCTCCCTTTGCACCCATCGCTCTTGTTTAGAGGGTCAGCTTGCTCCGCCTTTTCTCTTGTGATCCTTGACCAAACATGACAGGTATATGCAAATACGCTTTGCCTTCCCAGCCCTTTGTAACAAACAGTACAATGAGGTTTTGGATGGATTAATGTATACAGTGGAGATATTTCTTGAGTCTCTCCTGGTGCTTGAAGCAGAGTTGGGGGTCTCCGCTTCTGGGTCCTGAGCAGTGGTGGGCTATGAGCCGGAACACTAAATTGCACTCGTAAGTTCTTGCGGGACCAGCGCGATTTTCATTTCATTTCATTTCATTTCATTTCATTGGATTTGTATGCCGCCCCTCTCCGTAGACTCGGGGCGGCTAACAACAGTGGTAAAAACAACATGCAACAATCCAATACTAAAGTAGCTAAAAACCCTTATTTTAAAACCAATCAGACATACAAACGTACCATACATAAATTGTAGAAGCCTAGGGGGAAAGTGTATCTCAATTCCCCCATGCCTGACGACAGAGGTGGGTCTTAAGAAGTTTACGAAAAGCAAGGGGGGTGGGGGCTATTCTAATCTCTGGGGGGAGTTGGTTCCAGAGGGCCGGGGCCGCCACAGAGAAGGCTCTTCCCCTGGGTCCCGCCAAACGACATTGTTTAGTTGATGGGACCCAGAGAAGGCCCACTCTGTGGGACCTAACTGGTCGCTGGGATTCGTGCGGCAGAAGGCGGTCCCGGAGGTAACCTGGCCCGGTGCCATGAAGGGCTTTATAGGTCATAACCAACACTTTGAATTGTGACCGGAAACTGATCGGCAACCAATGCGGAGGTAGCAAAATCGCAGGTAAAACCTCGCCAAAACACGGGCGCAATTTTGCTACCTCCACAGGTGCAGTGGGCAAAATTGCGCTGGTCCCACAAGAACTTACGAGCTGCGGTGACGGCGAGCACAATTTAGCGTTCCAGCTCATAACCCACCGCTGACCCTGACGGAGGAGAAGGTTTCCTAGGCTCACAAGTTGAGAAGTCTGCCCCCCTGATGGGGAATTGCCTAGGCATTTACCTGCTTTTACGAGTAAATATTATGGAGGAAAATGGAGCAGGCTTTGAAACAAGGACTTTATTTAGATCCCTCTAAGGCAGTGTTTTTCAACCAGTGTGCCACGAGACATGGTCAGGTGTGCCGCGAAGCTCAGAGAGAAAGAAAGCAAGAGAGAAAGAAAGCTAGAGAGAGAGAGAAAGAAAGCAAGAGAGAGAAAGAGAGAGAGAGAGAGAAAGAGACCAAGAGAGAAAGAAAGCAAGAGAGAAAGAGAACAAGAGAGAAAGAAAGCAAGAGAGAAAGAGAACAAGAGAAAGAGAGAGAGAGCAAGAGAGAGAAAGAAAGAGAGAAAGAGAACAAGAGAAAGAAAGAGAGAGAGAAAGAGAGAGAGAGCAAGAGAGAAATAAAGCAAGAGAGAGAGAGAGAAAGACAGAGGTAGGGAGGGAGAGAGAAAGAGGGCAAAAAAGAGAGGAAGGAAGAGAAAGAACGGGATGGAGAGAGAGAGAAAGGAAGAGGAAGGAAGGAAGGGAGAGAAAGAGGGAGGGAGAAAGAAATAGAGCGAAGGGCAGGAAGAGAGACAGAGAGAATTTTTTTGTCCAAACTTTTTTTAGCCCCCCCCCCCCCCCTCGCTCCATGTGCCCCAGGGTTTTGGAAATGTAAACAATGTGCCGCAGCTCAAAAAAGGTTGAAAATCACTGCTCTAAGGCAGTGTTTCCCCACCTTGGCAACTTGAAGATATCTGGACTTCAATTCCCAGAATTCCCCAGCCGGGAGTTGAAGTCCAAATATCTACAAGTTGCCAAGGTTGGGAAACACTGCTATATAGGACCCGGGTCAAACAAAACCATGTCAAATAGAGCAAATTGTAGTAAGAGAAATGTGTCGCTCAAATTTGGCCACAAAATTACCCCTGGTGCACAGGACAGATTTTCAATGAAGGGATTCGTATGACAAAGGGTTTGTAGAAGCAATGCCCCATAACAATTAAATGAAACACCAGACCAAAATCTCATGCGTGTGTCCCCATGAGATTTTGCTTCCTGAGCATGCGCAGAAGCAAAATCTTGCTGGGACACACCCGCGCCCGCAAGCATAGTTCCCTCTAAGCTGAGCAGTGAGCAATCGCTCACTTAAAAATCATCATCAACTCAGAGTTTTTCAAACCTGCCCAGAAGCCGAGAGGGAAAGAGTGAGAGGGAAGGAGAGAGAGAGGAAGAGAGAGAAACAGATAGAAAAAAGAAAGGAAGGCAAAGAGAAAGAAAAAGAATGGGAGTAAGGAAGAGAGAAAGAAAATTGAAATCTAGTTTGAAACTAGCTGAACTATTTAAGTGGCATTTTGATATTGATAGAGTTGCCCTATTATGAGCTCACTGTTATAGACACACAGTACAGTATTTTATTTTGAAATTCTCTGAGGCAAAACAGGGTGGTTTTTTTGTTTGTTTGTTTGTTTGTTTGTTTGTTTAATATTTCTGTGCCGCCCAGTCCCGAAGGGACTGCCGCTCAGACACTATACTTTTCCGCCCACCCCCAAAAAATATTAGAGGGAACACTGCCCGCAAGACACCCGAAGCTGCGCATGTAGCTCAACTTTTGCTACCAATGCGGCGACTTTTAGTGTTCCGGTAGCAACTCACTACTGGTCTGGTTAGGAGGTGAGCAGCCCAGGTTTACCTCTGCCTGAAGGGGAGATAGGTAGCCTTCGATTTATGAACCATAATTGAGCCTGACAATTACAGTTCTAAATGACAGTCGTAAGGCGGATGGCCATGAGACTGGGCCAGTTTTTCTTTTCTTTTCATTTTGCAGTGATTGTTAAGTGAATGCCGCAGTTGCAAAGTTGAACCTCAAGTGAACACCGCCAGTTGCTAAGCCAGCCCCGTGGTCATTAAGCAATCTCATTTCACTGGAAGCAAACCCTGGCTTCTGGCAAACATCGTAAATTGTGGCCCTCTGCCAGCAGTTGTATATGTGACTTGTTTGCTGAGCGTCCCCAAAGTCACCTGATTGCAGGGGAGGCAGGATGGGGGGATTTTTGGGACTTTGGAACAGGGTCTAAGTCAGAGAGGGCTTCAAACGTGGCAACTTTAAGACATGTGGACTCCAACTCCCAGAATTCTCCAGCCAGCTACGCTATTGAAAGGCAGGTGGATGGCAATTGCTATTGTAGAATAATAGAAACATAGAAACATAGAAGACTGACGGCAGAAAAAGACCTCATGGTCCATCTAGTCTGCCCTTATAATATTTTCTGTATTTTATCTCACAATGGATATATGTTTATCCCAGGCATGTTTCAATTCGGTTACTGTGGATTTACCAACCACGTCTGCTGGAAGTTTGTTCCAAGGATCTACTACTCAATTCAATTTAATTTCAATTTGTAGGCCGCCCCTCTCCGAAGACTCGGGGCGGCTCACAACGATAAAAACAATATTATAATGGCACAAATCTAATATTGAAAATAACTAAAAACCCTATCATAATTAAAAACCAACAGCACATACGTACCAAACATAAATTATAATGAGCCTGGGGGAAAGATGTCTCAAATCCCCCATGCCTGGCGGTATAGGTGGGTCTTAAGTAGTTTACGGAAGACATGGAAGGTGGGAGCAATTCTAATCTCCGGGGGGAGTTGATTCCAGAGGGCCGGGGCCACCACAGAGAAGGCTCTTCCCCTGGGGCCCACCAGACGACATTGTTTAGTTGACGGGACCCGGAGAAGGCCAACTCTGTGGGACCTTATCGGCCGCTGGGATTCGTGCGGAAGCAGGCGGTTCCAGAGGTACTCTGGTCCAATGCCATGTAGGGCTTTAAAGGTCATGACCAACACTTTGAATTGTGACTGGAAACTGATCGGCAGCCAATGCAGACTGCGGAGTGTTGTAGATACGTGGGCGAATCTGGGAATAAAAATGGAAGAAGTTGTTCCATTTAAGGAGCCCTTCACATGGAAATATGTATAATGGACCAAAGAATATTATGCAGAAGTTTCTCCAAAAAAAAGACCCAGGCAGTTCTGAAGAAACCACCCAAATTAGCAAAGAGTGTTACTGCAGTTGGATTTGAAAAAGAAAAGGATATTTTCCTTAATTTCACTCCTGAACTAGATAAAAAACGAGAGAATTACACATGGCAGTTGTCTCCTGCTCTAACAGGCCAAACGTTCGATATACATATTTGTTGTGGTTAGCTCTGGCCCAGCTCCTGCCCCAAGGACTGTGGATGTGGGGGAGCCATCCACATGCTGCAGGCCTGTTTTGCCCCCGGTGGAATCTGCTGATGAAGGCTCCTCTGACCAAGAAGACATGAGTGACAGGGAGGAGGAGAGTGGGGCAGACAGCTCAGAAGGAGATCAATTATCTAACTCCTCCTTGGATTCAGAACAAGAGTTAATGATACAGCCAAGCATGCGGAGAGCGATGCATAGGCAACAACAACTGAGAGATTATTATCGAAGAAAATGAGGCCACCTGTGGTTGGGTGGGGCTGTGGTCATTAGTGAGGCTGCTATAAAGAGCAGCCTGTGGGTTTGGCCATTGTGGAGGATTATCTGATCATTGTGTTTCATGACTGCTTTACTTACTTTGACATTTGTGTGCTGATTTCCCCCCGCTTTGAACCTAAACCAGAGCAAAGTGTGTTTCACTTTGTGAAAGAAGGACTGTGAATTGCCCCACAGCTGCAAGCTAAGTATCACAGAACTGATAAGGGACTTGGACAAATTACCAGTTTGTTTGGAGATGAGTGCTCTTTGCTATACCAAAAAGAGGGTTTAGTTTAAGTGAATTTTCATTATAAAGATCATTGTTTTGAATTTCCAAACATGTGTGTGTCTGAAATTTGTACCTGTGAATTTTTGGGAGGAGTCTACCAGAGAGCCCGACAGAACACATATTGTCTAGCTGAAAAAAATTATACACTTTGTGTTCTTTGGATCATTTACAATTACAATCCTAATTCTGGGAATTGAAATCCACACGTCTTAAAGTTGCCAAGTTTGGGGACCACTGCTCTAAGTGCCTTTTTTGGGGGGGGGCTCCATCGTAACTTTGAATTGTCAATAAGCAGCTGGTTGTAGGTCAAGGACTAGCCAAAACAACTTCAGGTCTTCCAACCTAGCTCCCACCATTCTGTCCCAGGAGGTAGCACATTTGTCCCTAAAGGTATTTTTAAAAGCAGTACTAATATAAGTTTGCCTTGAAATGCTGTAAATCTGATGTCTACCCATATGGCTTTAGCAAAAGATATTTACCAGATTGTCAAGGATTTAAGGGAAAAGATTTCTCAGCATTTTTAGAAGCTAAACAAGATACTCAGACAGCTCAGTTAAAGAAGTTGTCGTTTCACAAATGGGATTCTTCAGGCCAGGGTGACACTATTGAAATGCAGGTGGATGGTCGTTGTCTCATTCGTAGAATAATAAAAATAGAAGAAGCCGTTTCATTTAAGCAGCCCTTCACATGGAAGTAGGTTAAATGAACCCAAGAATATTATGCAGAAATTTCTCCAAAGAAAAGACCCAGATAATTCTGAAGAAACCACCCGAAATTAGCAAAAAGTATAGTGATACCTTGTCTTACAAAATTAATTGGTTCTGGGATGAGGTTCTTAAGGTGAAAAGTTTGTAAGACGAAACAATGTTTCCCATAAGAATCAATGGAAAAGCGATTAATGCGTGCAAGCCCAAAATTCACCCCTTTTGCCAGCTGAAGAGCCTGTTTTTGCGCTGCTGGGATTCCCCTGAGGCTCCCCTCCATGGGAAAGCCCACCTCCAGACTTCTGTGTTTTTGCGATGCTGCAGAGGAATCCCAGCAGGGAAATCCCAGCAGCGCAAAAATGGGCGCTTCGCTGGCAACGGAAGTCCAGAGGTGGGGTTTCCCAGCGAGGGGAGCCTCAGTGATATCGCAGCATCGCAAAAACACAGAGGTCTGGAGGTGGGGTTTCCCATAGAGGGGAGCCTCAGAGGAATCCCAGCAGTGCAAAAACGGGTGCTTCGCTGGCAACAGAAGTCCGGAGGTGGGGCATCCCACCGGCAGTGGTGGGTTTGTAAGATGAAAATAGTTTGTAAGACGAGGCAAAAAAATCTTAAACCCCGGGTTTGTATCTCGAAAAGTTTGCATGACGAGGCGTTTGTAAGACGAGGTATCACTGTATTACCGCAGTTGGATTTGAAAGAGAAAAAGATATTTTCCTTAACTACACTCCTGAACTACATAAAAAAGGAGAGAATCACACACTGTAGTTGTCTCCTGCCAAACATTCTACATACATATTGATCACGTAGCTGAAAAAAATTATAACTTTTGTATTCTTTGGCTGATGGACAATTACAATCCTAATGACTTCTGTTGTTAGTGGATCTTGTTTTTTTCAGATAAACAAAACAAGGCTTTAATTGTTACAAATGCAGTTCTTGTGGGAAGGAAAAACATAATTCACTTAGCAAAATTGGACGTGTTGCTAGGTTAGCAATTTCAGGGAGATTGTAAAGCCATTGCTTTGTTTTCAGCACTATGGTGACCAAAGGGTGGTTGAAAAGCAACAGAGATTATTTAAAGGCTTGGGTAATTTTGCAATATCAGAGAGAGAGAGAGAGAGAGAGAAATGTCACAGACATATTATTTAAAGACCTTCCCCTACAGACCCCATACAGAAACACTCATTCACAAGTATAAAAATAGGCTCACTTCAGAGATCAAAACACTGATGCTAAATTTCTTTGTCGTTGAGTATAAAAGGGTGCATGTGCCAGTTTTTAGCTTATTATGGCAGAGTGAGGGTCTAAGAAAGACATTCACACACTCCTGAGGTGGGACTTGTGCTTCCAAACCTTTGGTGATCCCTGAATTCAGCTGGGATACAAGGGGTTGCATTCGGGTCTCTTTGGCCCAGTTTGCTAAGCCAGAGGCCTTCAAACTTGGCTACTTTAAGACTTACGGACTTCAACTCCCAGAATTCTCCCGGAAGAAGTCCACAAGTCTTAAAGTTGCCAAGTTTGGGGACCCATGTGTTAAGCCCTTGGTCTGGGGAGAGACCCGTTGAAATGAAAGGGAGAAAAGTCTTTGCAGGTCCCACAGAGTCCAGCTGTGTCCAGGAACAATGCTAGAAACTAACTTTTCCCCAGCCGAGCCAAGATGGGTTTGGCCTTCTCTCGGCTCAGGCAACTACAGTTGAGGAACTCCAGAAGCACCACTTCCTTTTCGAATGATGCTTATTGAGGGCCAGTTCTTCCTTCTCTCGCTCCTTCTTAACTCGCTGGAAATGGTCTTCCTCCTTCAAGTACCAGATGGGAGGCCAACGGTGCTTTTCAAAATATTCCTGATTATCTGGTGAACAAACGACACCCAGTAAGTTTAACAATATCTTGAATTAACAATGTCTTAGAAACCTGTCTCTTTTCTTTGAAGGACAAAAAGATAGGGAATGTGTTATCTACCAGGCAAAAGTCATGGAATGCAGAATCTGAAATCTTGGGCTGATTTCTGGGGTCTCTTTTCAAAACTCAACCAGGTTTCAAGTTGTTATGGGATGGGGTGGGGAGGAGAACATCTGGGATTTCGTATTTCGTGGTGGAGGACATTGCTCTCCATGTCTACTTTAAGGATACAGTAGTACCTCTATTTACGAACTTAATTTGTTCAGTGACCAGGTTCTTAAGTGGAAAAGTTTGTAAGAAGAAGCAATTTTTCCCATAGGAAAGCAAATAATGTGTGGGGTTGGGGAAACCACAGGGAGGGTGGAGGCCCTGTTTCCTCCCAGGAGATTCCTAGAGAGGTCCCACAGAGGCTTCTCCCTGCCCTTTCTGGTCCTGTTTCCTCCCAGGAGATTCCTAGAGGCCCCACGGAGGCTTCTCCCTGCCCTTTCTGGCCCTTTTTCCTCCCAGGAGATTCCTAGAGAGGCCCCACAGAGGGTTCTCCCTGCCCTTTCTGGCCCTGTTTCCTCCCAGGAGATTCCTATAGAGGCCCCACAGAGGCTTATCCCTGCCTTTTCTAGTTAAAATTTTGGAGGCTCAGGTTTGTAAGTGGAAAATGGTTCTTGGGAAGAGGCAAAAAAATCTTGAACACCCGGCTCTTATCTAGAAAAGTTTGTAAGTAGAGGTGTTTGTAGGTAGAGGTACCATTGTATTTTCAAATAGAAATCCCAGAGTAAAATTTATTTATGAATGACACAAAATGCTAGACTGCCATAACTCAAAAGTTATGTTAAAATAAACAGTAAGCCATATATAAATATCTACGGGTGGACTTTAAATGCAGATATAAATACTGTTGGTATGTCTCGGTATAGCTAGGCTATGAGACTTTTGACATACACTGAGCAGAGAATTTTAACAGAGTGTGGTAAAGCCAAAGAAAAAAAGACACAGACTTAGTTATGCTTAATAAGTACTATTTACATACATACAAAATAGAAACAATCCATAACAAGCACTAAGCCATCCAATATAATAAGCACTAAGCAAATACACTCCCCACTCAAGGCAAAGCAAAAGCAAATGAGCGTTAAAGCATCATTGAGGGAAGGAGTACTGGCGCCCTCTTATGGCGAACCAGCCCAAATTATTTAAAGTGATAGTACAAGAGACTACAATAGGTAGTTTACAATGGCAAACCCTAACAACCATGTACCTTGTACTAACAAATACTATGAAAAGGCAATGAAAGAAAGCTTGCCAGAAACACTTACCAGGAGATTTCGTTTTAATTTCCTTTCGGAACTTCGAACAAACACTGTTATAGTTAGTGCAGATGTAATGCAAGCACCAAGCTGCCAGCTGTTTAGCATTGTGGAACTGGAAAAGAAGCATAGAAGGGAGTTAAGGCAAGAAAACATCCCGAGGGTTAGAACCATCTCTTGGGAAGCAGGCATTCAGGCTAGACATTTCACTGCAGCAGGGACTGGTTCTCAAGCCATCCGGAAAGCCCATTAGGTGGTTCTAAGGCAGAGGTCTCCAACCGTGGCAACTTTAAGACTTGTGGACTTCAACTAATAATAATTAATAATAATTTATTAGATTTGTATGCCATCCCTCTCTGAGGACTCGGAGCGGCTCACAACAATAAATACAATAAAATATAAATCCAATATAAACTACAGTGATACCTCGTCTTACGAACTCCTCGTCATACGAACTTTTCGAGATACAAACTCGGGGTTTAAGATTTTTTTTGCCTCTTCTTCCGAACTATTTTCACCTTATGAACCCAAGCCACCACTGCTGGGATGCCCCACCTCCGGACTTCCGTTGCCAGCGAAGCGCCCATTTTTGCGCTGCTGGGATTCCCCTGAGGCTCCCCTCCATGGGAAACCCCACCTCCGGGCTTCCATGCTTTTGCGACGCTGCAGGGGAATCCCAGCAGCACAAAAACAGGTGCTTCGCTGGCAATGGAAGTCCGGAGGTGGGGTTTCCCAGCGAGGGGAGCCTCAGTGAAATCGCAGCATCGCAAAAACACGGAAGTGGCCCATTTGCCATTGCTATCCCAAATGTAATGTAGAAGAAAAAGGAATCTCCTTTTCATCCACGGGGGGAAATACAGTGATTCTCCATCCACACAATTATTCGCCAAATAGCCCTCGATTGACCACTCATAAATCACTTTTTTTTTTAGTCCTGTTGTAAGCGAATGATTTTAAGTCGAGGGCATTTTTTTTTTTACAATGTTGAAAGGATTGTCAATAGAGTGACACCAACCTGGGCTATTTCCAAAACACACAACACTTCTCCATCTATGCATACACCGCTGTTGGCTGTCCTGGTGAGTGCCTGGACCGTATGATGCTCTGTTGAGAGAGAGAAGTGGAGATGAGTTGAACTTGTGAAATCACGCCCATATATGTCCTTCCCCTGCCCTACCCTTCCCCAGCCAGCCTTTGCCGTGTCTGCTGCTGCTGCTGCTGAGCCGCTCTTTCTCATCCAGCCCTTTCTCTTTGAGGTTAGGAGAGCGGAGGGATAACTACAGTGGTGCCTCTACCTAAGAATGCCTCTACTTATGAACTTTTCTAGATAAGAACCGGGTGTTCAAGATTTTTTTGCCTCTTCTTAAGAACCATTTTTTACTTACAAATCCAAGCCTCTGAAACTGTAACTGGAAAAGGCAGAGAGAAGCCTCTGTGGGGCCTCTCTGGGAATCTCCTGGGAGGAAACAAGGCCGGAAAAGGTGGGGAGAAGCCTCTGTGGGGCCTTCCTAGGAATCTCCTAGGAGGAAATAGGGCAGGGAAATGTGGGGAGAAGCCTCTGTGGGGCCTCTCTAGGAATCTCCTGGGAGGAAACAGGGCTGGAAAAGGCAGGGAGAAGCCTCTGTGGGACCTCTCTAGGAATCTCCTGGGAGGAAACGGGGCCAGAAAAGGCAGGGGGAAGCCTTCATGGGGCCACTTTAGAAATCTCCTGGGAGGAAACAGGGCCGGAAAAGGTGGAGAGAAGCCTCTGTGGGACCTCTGTAGGAATCTCCTAGGAGGAAATAGGGCAGGGAAATGTGGGGAGAAGCCTCTGTGGGGCCTCTCTAGGAATCTCCTGGGAGGAAACAGGGCCAGAAAAGGCGGGGGGAAGCCTTCATGGGGCCACTTTAGAAATCTCCTGGGAGGAAACAGGGCTTCCACCCTCCCCAATTGCACACATTATTTGCTTTTTCATTGATTCCTATGGGAAAAATTGCTTCTACTTACAAACTTTTCTACTTAAGAACCTGGTCACGGAACGAATTAAGTTCGTAAGCAGAGGTACCACTGTATTAGGATAGTTAATTCCAAGAACCCTAACACAACAACTAACAAAGTCAGGCTGGAGTAATATAAAATGGGTCTTGGGCTCCTTCTTCCTATAAGATTTGCTTAAATTCAATTGCTTCAGATGTTATTAGGCTCTCGAAGTAGAGACTTACAAATGGAAGCGTTCACATTCACACTCTTTCAATTAGGATTAATCAGGCTGCCTAAAGGGCATTTATGAACTGCAGCCTGTTATTTGCATTTGGTCTCTTAAGCAGGCAAGCTCGTTTCCAGGATGGGGGAGGAGGAGGGAGGACGGGGCCTCAATTAATTCAGCACTGAAGGATCAGATGGAAGGAATATGACCTGGTTTCCCTTGTTGGAAGTGTAGATTGCATTTCAGAAAACAAAAGCCGCCAAGTACTGATCCTTCCTGGATGTCTGGCAGAGGGGGGGTGGGGGTTAGGCTCACCTGCCAGCGCGGCCAAGTGGGGCAGGCAGAATCGGTTGGCCAGGGCAATTAATTCAAGGGGTTCCAAATCTTGGCTGCAGGACAGTTGCTTGGTGTACAGGTAATCCAGGACAGCTTGCATGGAAGTCTTGGTGATGTTGGGGAGAACAACCTGAAATGTTAGGAAAGGCATTTTTTTTACATGTTCAGAACGAGAAATAATCCAGTCCAGGAGAAAGAAGTTGGTGCTATGAATGGCTTGAAACCAGAAGAAATAACTAATAAACAAGTAAATGATATATGGATATAATTGATAACTATAAATAACACAATAAAAATGTAAACAATTGATATATGGATTAGATAAAGCAAAACGTCAAAACGTCGCTACAGAGCACTGCACACCAAGACAACTAGACACAAGAACAGTTTTTTTCTGAACGCCATCACTCTACTGAACAAATAATTCCCTCAACACTGTCAGACTTTCTACTAAATCTGCACTTCTATTCTATTAGTTTTTCTCATCATTCCTTTCACCCATTTCCTCCCATGTTGACTGTATGAATGTAACTTGTTGCTCATATCCTAAGATTTTTATTAATATTGCTTCTTCATTGCTTATTTGACCCCTATGACAATCATTAAGTGTTGTACCATATGATTCTTGACAAATGTATATTTTATTTTATGTACGCTGAGAGCATATGCACCAAAACAAATTCCTTGTGTGTCAAATCACAATTGGCCAATAAAAATTCTATTCTATTCTATTCTATTCTATTCTATTCTATTCTATTCTAATAAGGAGATATATAGAGTTTGCTTTTGGATTCACCGGGAATGCAAACAAAATGGAAATGACATACTATATAACCATTTTCCTTTCTTTTTCTATTTTCTTTTTCTTCTATTTTCTTTTCTCTCTCATTTATTTATTTATTTATTTATTTATTTATTTATCTATCTATCTATCTATCTATCTATCTATCTATCTATCTATCTATCTATCTATTTATTTATTAGATTTGTATGCCGGCCCTCTCTGTAGACTCTGTCCATCTTTCTTGTTTCTCTTTCTTTTCTTTTGCTAGGTTTTTCCTTTTTTTCTCTCTTCTCCCTACCCTTTCTTTTGTTTCTCTTAATTACATGTTTGTAATAGTCGTTTACTATTCTTTTTGAATAATAATAATAATAATAATAATAATAATAATAATAATAATAATTTATTGGATTTGTATGCTGCCCCTCTCCGTAGACTCGGGGCGGCTAACAACAATGATAAAAACAGCATGTGACAATCCAATAACAAAACAACTAAAAACCCTTATTATAAAACCTATTTATTTGTGAATAAAAAGTTATGTAAAAAAGAAGAAGTTGGTGCTATTTTTCACCTAGGCCCGAGACGGTGAACCTATGGCAGTGATGGCGAACCTATGGCATGGGTGCTACAAGTGGCACGCGGAGCCATATCTGCTGGCACACAATCCATTTATTTATTTATTAGATTTCTATGCAGCCCTTCTCGAGGTGACTCAGGGCGGTGTAAAACATTAAATATAACCGTATACAGTAGTACCTCTAGATACGAGTTTAATTCATTCTAGACCCGAGCTCGTAAGTCGATCAACTCGCATCTTGAATGAATGCCTTTAGACTTTGTTTTACGCGCCGAGATAACCGGAAGCAAGGAGATTCTTGTGCCACCTAGTGGAAGCTCGGCTTGTATCCCGAATTTGAGCTCGGGTGTCGAACAGAAATTTCGCTCGCGTCGTGGCTCGTAACTTGGAATACTCACATGTGGAGCAACTCGTATCTAGAGGTACTACTGTATAAGAAATCTAATAACTATAAAATATGAGAAATTGCCTAAAACATTTTAAAAGACCCCATGTACACTCGCATACATTCATCCAATCCAATCATATCTCGTATCAGCTGGAGACAGTCTCATCAGTCGTGCCCGCCGGCAAAGGTAGGTTTTTTAAAGCTTTACGAAATTGCTCTAGCCCAGCTCCAACATGCATGTGCCTGCTGGTCAGTTGATTTTCGGCTCACATTGCTTCTTCTTGCAAACCTTTCTACTTGAGAACCTAGTCACGGAGCGAATTAAGTTCGCAAGTGTTCTGCCGGTGGGTCCCAACCGCCCATAATTACAGGGTAATTAGTCCCAAAAGACACATACCACACGATAGAAGGAAAACCAAAAGTCTTTTAAAAAGCAGAAAAAAATCCCTTTTTAAATGTCAAAGGGATTTTCTGGTACACACAAGGCAATCCAATTTCTCACCCAGTAACTGGGAAATTGAGTCCAATTCCAAAAGTCCAGAAATTCCACACACAGTCTTGAACAAGGAAACAACAAACCACGATCTTGACGAACTATGAATCAGATAAACTTCCACGAGGCTAAACCAGCACGCTGCTCTTTTTATCTGTAGCACTAATTACAGCAGCCCCACCCAACCACAGGTGGCCTCACTTATCTCCTGTAATAATCCTTCAATTGCTCTCTCCTATGCATCACTCTACGCATGCGTGGGTCCGTCATAAGTTCTTGTTCAGAATCCAGGGATGATAAGGATGATTGATCTCCTCCTGGGCTGTCTGCCAAACTCCCCTCTTCCCTGCCACTCACGCTTCCTTCGTCAGAGGAGACTTCGTCGTGAGATTGTATCGGGAGCAAAACAGACCTTGGCATGTAGATGTTTCCCCCACCTCCACCTCCACATTTTATTTATTTATTAGATTTGTATGCCACCCCTCTCCGTAGACTTGGGGCGGCATTCCTTGTGGTAGGAGCTGGGCCAGAGCCAACCACAACAGTAAGTAGAGGCAGCACTGTATATTGTATCCACCTTCAGACCTAATTAAATCATTATTATTAAAAAGATCTCAGCTCAGACGCACTTAGGTCTATGGGAAGCTACAGAGAATTAATATCTACATTAAGATTGGAGACCACCAAAATACAAGCACCCCTGCCTGACCCAATGCTATAATGCTCCCTCGGGAGTCAAAGCTTTTCTTGTGGAATTTGTACATACACCCACTCACACATCCAAACATGTTTTTCAGCTTAAGGCTGAAACAGTTGTAGAAACAGTTCCCATTGTAAATTTGTGCCACAGCACACTTGCTACTTAAGTTGATTTACTAAGCCATAGCTCCAAGTCCTGATTCCCTGTGAATGAATATCACTTTCAGTGGAAAGTATCATCATAATAATAATTAATTTATTGGATTTGTATGCCGCCCCTCTCCGTAGACTCGGGGCGGCTAACAACAATGATAAAAACAACATGTGACAATCCAATAATAAAACAGCTAAAAACCCTTATTTATAAAAACCAAACATACACACAAACATACCATGCATAACTTGTAATGGCCTAGGGGGAAGGAGTACTGTATACATGGTATGTTTGTTTGTATGTATGTTTGGTTTTTATATATTAAGGGGTTTTAATTTGCTTTTGGTATTGGATTTTATTGTATACTGTTCATGATTGTTGTTAGCCGCCCCGAGTTTTCGGAGAGGGGCGGCATATAAATCCAATAAAACTTGAAACTTGAATATCTCAACTCCCCCATGCCTGGGGGTATAAGTGAGTCTTGAGTAGTTTACGAAAGGCAAGGAGGGTGGGGGCAATTCTAATCTCCGGGGGGAGTTGGTTCCAGAGGGCCGGGGCCCAGGGCCGCCACAGAAAAGACTCTTCCCCTGGGGCCCGCCAAATGACATTGTTTAGTTGACGGGACCCGGTGAAGGCCAACTCTGTGGGACCTTATCGGCCGCTGGGATTCGTGCGGTAGCAGGCGGTTCCGGAGGTAATCTGGTCCAATGCCATGTAGGGCTTTAAAGGTCATGACCAACACTTTGAATTGTGACTGGAAACTGATCGGCAGCCAATGCAAGCCAAGGAGTATTGAAGAAACATGGGCGAAACTTGGAAGCCCCACGATGGCTCCCGCGGCTGCGTTCTGCACGATCTGAAGTTTCCGAACACTTTTCAAAGGTAGCCCCAGGTAGAGAGCGTTGCAGTAATCACCACCAAGGGCAGCTTGTCCTGCTACCAAATCTACAATCATTAGAATGAAAAATCTACCATCCCACCTGGAGGAGCCTTATTGTTAGATTCGTGTATAAAAGAAGGGAAGAGCCACAGGAACAGTTCAGGACTATTATTGTCTATTAGTTAGAACTAATACCGGCTGCTGGAAGGCTGCAGGGAAGCCGCTTTTAAGGGCTTCCCTAAAGCCTGCTAGCCACTGACAATAGTTTATTTCTCCCACTGCTAGATTAGCCAAGCTTTTAGACTTACATAGTTCTTTTACAGCCCCCTCTAAGCAAATCAGCACATTGCCCCCAACAATCCAGGTCCTCATTTTACCCACCTTGGAAGGATGGAAGGCTGAGTCAAGCTTGAGCTGGTGGTAAGATTTGAACTGCTGAACTACAACCAGCAGATAGCTGGAGTAACCTGCAGTGCTGCACTCTAACCACTGTGCCACCCCACCACAAATAATCCTAGGCTGCATTAACAGAAGGATAGAATCAGGATCACATGAAGTTCTACTTCTACTTTACAAAGCCTTAGTAAGACTACACTTGGAATACTGCATCCAGTTCTGGCCACCACAATATTAAAAAGATGTTGAGAGACTCTGATAAGAATGGAGAGAAGAGCAACAAAGATGATTTGGGGTTGGAGGCTAAAACATATGAAAAACTGTTGCAGGAATTGGGTATGTCTAGTCCAGTGTTTCCCAACCTTGGCAACTTGAAGATATTTGGACTTCAACTCCCAGAAGTCCCCAGCCAGCATTCGCCCCGAGTCTTTAAGCAGCCGCGAGAGCCATCATGGGGGTTCCTAGATTAGCCCACGTTTCTGCAACACTCCGCGGCCTGCACTGGCTGCTGATTGGTTTACAGTCACAATTCAAAGTGTTGGTAATGACCTTTAAAGCCCTACATTGCATTGGGCCAGAATACATCCGGAACAGTCTTCTACCGCATGAATCCCAGCGGCCGATAAGGTCCCACAGAGTTGGCCTTCTCCGGGTCCCGTTGACCAAACAGTGTCATTTGACGGGCCCCAGGGGAAGAGCCTTCTCTGTGGAGGCCCCGGCCCTCTGGAATCAACTCCCCCCAGAGATTAAAACAGCCCCCACCCTCCTTGTCTTTCACAAATTACTCAAGACCCACCTTTGTCGCCAGGCATGGGGGAGTTAGGATATTCCTTCCCCTAGGCCATTACAAGTTATGTATGGTATGTTTGTGTGTATGTTTGGTTTTTATAATAAGGGTTTTTAGTTGTTTTATTAAATTGGATTGTTACATGTTGTTTTTTACCATTGTTGTTAGCCGCCCCGAGTCTGCGGAGAGGGGCGGCATACAAATCCAATAAATAAATAAGTTGCCAAGGTTGGGAAACACTGGTCTAGTCTAATGAAAAAAAAGGACTAGGGGCAGTGATGGACTCCTACGGGTACTACCGGTAGCAAAATTTTGATTTTTTTCCTTTTATTCTGTTCTGGGCTCTGGGTATGTTTTTCCTTTCACAATAAATGAGTTTGAATGTGTATAATTTTAGAAGAGCTGTGTGTGCTACCCCCTCCCTGAATATCCCTAGCACCCTTGTGCACAGGTACACATACACAGGGATCTGTGTCAAATGTCCCTGAAAGAAAGGGGATGAAGGGCACATAGGAACAGTGTACATGCAAAGTCAAGGGCTCTTCATTTTGGGGCTCTGCGTTAGCAATTTCCTGCCCTTAATATAAACACCACGGAGCTAAAAATAATTCAGAGATGCTCTCTGGGATGCTGATTATTTTTCAGGCCTTCTCAGTATTACCTTTCCTAGGACAACTGCTTCCAATAATTCTGCAATGTTCTTTTCACTTTCAAAGTCATGTGCTCCCGAGAATCGGTGCTTATGGCTGGGGAATAGAGGAGAGGAGAGTGAAGCTCCCTCAAAGCACATCAGTGTATCAGGTTTTCAAGATTTCCCATGCTTAACTGCCCATCTTCCCCCCTAAATTAAACCCAGAAAGACAGGTTAAAGTCCAACGAGGGGGAAGTATTGACAAAGGTCAATTCAGATCATCAAGAGTGGACTTGTGCTTCAATGTCCCATAGCTCATTGCTTCTGTTCTGTTGAGACAAATAGATATTCGCCTACGGAAGAACCACATGTCTTCATTGCAACACATGTTCCATGGCTGATTGTGGGGAAAGAGAGCAGGCTCAGATCTTGGATGAGAGGCTATCAGAAAGTCCCTGAGATATGTGTGCTTCGAGGTCAAACTCTTGTTCTCCAAGGTTTCTCTTCTGGTGGAGATTGTCTACTAGGACTCCAAGATCCCTCTCGCAGTCACTGCTATTGAGGTGGTTTCACTCAGTTTATAATAATTTAATAATACACCAGGGTGATTCGACACAAAAATATGTAACCCTTCCCTGGTGCAAAGCTGAAGGGATTGGATACTGTAGCCTAGAGGATAATTTTCTGCCTTACAAGGCAAAGGTTGCAGGTTCAAGTCCCAGTGGGCATGGCTAGCTGATGAGGCCAAAATAAGGCCAAAATAGATCTATCCTAGTCTCTCTTAATTTTCAAATTCAGCAAAAAAACCCCATGTGACACATACAGATAGAATTGTTGGCTATCAATAAAAAATTAACTGCCTCGGAAATGGCCCTGGGTTGGGCCGAGAGGCAAATAAGGAGCTGTGATGTTCCTTCGATACACCAGGGTGATTCGACACAAAAATATGTAACCCTTCCCTGGTGCAGAGCTGAAGGGATTGGATACTGTAGCCTAGAGGATAATTCTCTGCCTTACAAGGCAAAGGTTGCAGGTTCAAATCCCAGTGGATATGGCTAGCTGATGAGGCCAAAATAAGGCTGAAATAGATCTATTCTAGTCTCCCTTAATTTTCAAATTCAGCAAAAAAAACCCCATGTGACACATACAAATAGAATTGTCGGCTATCAATAAAATTAACTGCCTTGGAAATGGCCCTGGGTTGGGCCGAGAGGCAAATAAGGAGTTGTGATGTTCCTTCAATACACCAGGGTGATTTGACACAAAAATATGTAACCCTTCCCTGGTGCAGAGCTGAAGGGATTGGATACTGTAGCCTAGAGGATAATTCTCTGCTTTACAAGGTAAAGGTTGCAGGTTCAAGTCCCAGTGGGTATGGCTAGCTGATGAGGCCAAAATAAGGCCGAAATAGATCTATCCTAGTCTCCCTTAATTTTCAAATTCAGCAAAAAAGCATGTGACATATATATACATATATATATAATCGGATACAAATCTAATAAATTATTATTATTGATAATAATAATAATAATAATAATAATAATAATAATAATAATTTATTAGATTTGTATCCAAAGAGGGGCAGCATACAAATCTATATTTTTTGTTTTTCTTACTGAAGTGTAGGACTTTATTTTTCTCAGCATTGAATTTCATTTTATTAGATATGGCGCAAAATACAAGTCTGTGAAGATCCATCTGGATTTTGAGCCTGACCTTTGGGGTGTTAGTTATTCCTGCCAAGCTCAGTATCATCTGCAAATTTGGTTAGTTCCCCTTCTATTCCCTCATCAAGGTCATTTATGAAGATATTAAAGAGTACTGGGCCTCGGACGGAA